>NW_021620852.1:3643383-3655681 GCF_004785775.1 Grammomys surdaster
AAACTGAATCCTGAGTCATCCAGGAGCCACTGCACTCAGAGCAGCTGAAACTGAATCCTGAGTCATCGAGGACCCACTGCACTCAGAGCAGAAGGATTTCCAGATCCAAGAGGTGGCCTGAGTCCCAGGAGTTCTTCCACCCAGGAGATTAGGAGCATAAGACCACAGAGACCTCTGGACTCTGAGGAGCTCTGCAATAAGCAAGATAACTGGAAATACAGACTCCAGTTTTACACAGTGAGGGCAGGTACCACTAGAGTTAACCAGATGGCGAAAGGCAAGCGCAAGAACATAAGCAACGGAAACCAAAGTTTCTTGGCATCATCAGTGCCCAGTTCTCCCAATATAGCAAGCCCTGAACACCCCATCACACCTGAAAAGCAGGATTCAGAATTAAAATCACTTCTCATGATGATGATAGAGGATTATAAGAAGGAATTAAGTAACTCCCTTACAGAAATACAGGAGAGTACAAGTAAACAGATAGAAGCCTTTAAAGAGGAATCACAGAAATCCCTTAAAGAAATGGAAGAAAACACAAAGAAGGAATTAAACAAAAACATTCAGGATCTGAAACTAGAAATAGAAACAATAAAGAAAGTTCAAAGGGAGACAACCATGGAGATAGAAAACCTAAGAAAGAGATCAGGAGTCACAGACGCAAGCATCACCAACCGAATACAAGAGATAGAAGAGAGAATCTCAAATGCAGAAGATACGGTGGAAAATATTGACACAGTTGTCAAAGAAAATGCAAAATGCAAAAAACTCCTAACTCAAAACATTCAGGAAATCCAGGACACAATGAGAAGACCAAACCTAAGGATAATAGGTATAGATGAGAATGAAGAGTCCCAACTTAAAGGGACAGTAAATATCTTCAACAAAATTATTGAGGAAAACTTCCCTAACCTAAAGAACAAGATGCCCATAAGCATACAAGAAGCCTACAGAACACCAAATAGACTAGACCAGAAAAGAAATACCTCCCGTCACATAATAATCAAAACATCAGATGCACAAAACAAAGAAAAAATACTAAAAGCAGTAAGGGAAAAAGGTCAAGTAACATATAAAGGCAGACCTATAAGAATTACACCAGACTTCTCACCAGAGACTATAAAAGCCAGAAGAGCCTGGACTGACATCATACAGACCCTAAGAGAACACAATTGCCAGCCCAGATTACTATACCCAGCAAAACTCTCAATCACTATAGATGGTGAAACCAAGATATTCCATGACAAAACCAAATTTGCACAATATCTTCCCACAAACCCAGAACTTCAAAGGATAATTGCTGGAAAATGCCAACACAAAGAGGGAAACTACAACCTAGAAAAAGCAAGTAAGTAATCTTCCAACAACCCCAAAAGAAGATACAAACATAACTTTACCTCTAATAACAAAAATAACAGGAAGCAACAATCATTTTTCCTTAATATCTCTTAACATCAATGGTCTCAATTCCCCAATAAAAAGTCGCAGACTATCAGACTGGATACACAAACAAGACCCAGAATTTTCCTACATACAAGAAACGCACCTCAGTGACAAAGACAGACACTACCTCAGAATAAAAGGGTGGAAGACAATTTTTCAAGCCAATGGTCCCAAGAAACAAGCTGGAGTAGCCATTCTAATATCAAATAAAATCGACTTTCATCCAAAATTAATCAAAAAAGATAAGGAAGGACACTTCATACTCATCAAAGGAAAAATCTACCAAGGTAAACTCTCAATTCTGAACATCTATGCTCCAAATGCAAGGGCACCTACATACATAAAAGAAACTTTACTAAAGCTCAAAACACAAATTACACCTCACACAATAATAGTGGGGGATTTCAACACCCCACTGTCAGCAATGGACAGATCATGGAAACAGAAACTAAACAGAGACACATTGAAATTAACAGAAGTTATGAACCAAATGGACTTAACAGACATCTATAGAACATTTCATCCTAAAAAAAAAGAATATACCTTTTTCTCAGCACCTCATGGTACCTTCTCCAAAATAGACCATATAATTGGTCGAAAACAAGCCTCTACAGATACAAAAAGATTGAAATAATCCCTTGCATCTTATCAGATCACCACGGACTAAGACTGGTCTTTAATAATGACAAAACCAATGGAAAACCCACGTGCACATGGAAACTGAACAATTCTCTACTCAATGATGACTTGGTCAAGGAAGAAATAAAGAAAGAAATAAAAGACTTTTTAGAATTCAATGAAAATGACACATCATACCAAAACTTGTGGGACTCCATGAAGGCAGTGCTAAGAGGAAAGCTCATAGCTCTAAGTGCCTACAAAAAGAAACTGGAAAGAGCACACACTAACAAGTTGACTGCACAACTAAAAGCCCTAGAACAAAAAGAAGCAAATACACCCACGAGGAGTAGGCAGGAAATAATCAAACTCAGGGCTGAAATCAACCAAATAGAAACAGAAAGAACAATACAAAATATCAATAAAACCAGGAGTTGGTTCTTTGAGAAAATCAACAAGATAGATAAACCCTTAGCCAGATTAACCAGAGGGCACAGAGACAGTATCCAAATTAATAAAATCAGAACTGAAAAGGGAGACATAACAACAGAAACTGAAGAAATTCAAAAAATCATCAGATCCTACTACAAAGGCCTATACTCAACAAAACTGGAAAACCTGGATGAAATGGACAATTTCCTAGACAGATACCAGGTACCGAAGTTAAACCAGGAGCAGATAAACCATCTAAATAGTCCCATAACCCCTCAGGAAATAGCAGCAGTCATCAAAAGCCTCCCCACTAAAAAAAGCCCAGGACCAGATGGTTTTAGTGCTGAATTTTATCAGACCTTCAAGGAAGACCTAATAACAATTCTCTTCAAACTATTCCACAAAATAGAGACAGAAGGAACACTACCCAATTCGTTCTATGAAGCTACAATTACACTCATACCCAAACCCCACAAGGACCCGACAAAGAAAGAGAACTTCAGACCAAACTCCCTTATGAACATCGATGCAAAAATACTCAATAAAATTCTAGCAAACCGAATCCAAGACCACATCAAAACAATCATCCATCATGATCAAGTAGGTTTTATCCCAGGAATGCAGGGATGGTTCAATATTCGGAAATCCATCAATGTAATCCACTATATAAACAAACTTAAAGAAAAAAACCACATGATCATCTCACTAGATGCTGAGAAAGCATTTGACAAAATTCAACATCCCTTCATGATAAAAATCTTGGAAAGATCAGGAATTCAAGGCCCCTACCTAAACATAGTAAAAGCAATTTACAGCAAACCAGTAGCCAACATCAAGCTAAATGGAGAGAAACTTGAAGCAATCCCACTAAGATCAGGGACTAGACAAGGTTGCCCACTCTCCCCCTACCTATTCAATATAGTACTGGAAGTCTTAGCCAGAGCAATTAGACAGCAAAAAGAAGTCAAAGGGATACAAATAGGAAAGGAAGAAGTCAAAATATCGCTATTTGCAGATGATATGATAGTATACTTAAGTGACCCCCAAACTTCCACCAGAGAACTCCTAAACCTGATAAACAACTTCAGCAAAGTGGCTGGTTATAAAATCAACTCAAACAAATCAGTAGCCTTCCTCTACATGAAAGATAAACAGACTGAAAAAGAAATTAGGGAAATGACACCCTTCACAATAGTTGCAAATAATATAAAATACCTTGGTGTGAATCTAACCAAGCAAGTGAAAGACCTGTATGACAAGAACTTCAAGTCTCTGAAGAAAGAAATTGAAGAAGATCTCAGAAGATGGAAAGATCTCCCATGCTCATGGACTGGCAGGATTAATATAATAAAAATGGCCATCTTGCCAAAAGCAATCTACAGATTTCAATGCAATCCCCATTAAAATCCCAACTCAATTCTTCACAGAGTTAGAAAAGGAAATTCTCAAATTCATATGGAATAACAAAAAACCCAGGATAGCGAAAACTATTCTCAACAATAAAAGAACTTCTGGAGGAATCACCATCCCTGACCTCAAGCTGTACTACAGAGCAATAGTGATAAAAACTACCTGGTATTGGTACAGAGACAGGCAGGAAGATCAATGGAATAGAATTGAAGACCCAGAAATGAACCCACACTCCTATGGTCACTTGATCTTTGACAAAGGAGCTAAAACTGTCCAGTGGAAAAAGGACAGCATTTTCAACAAATGGTGCTGGTTCAACTGGAAGACAACATGTAGAAGAATGAAAATTGATCCATTCTTATCCCCTTGTACAAAGCTCAAGTCTAAGTGGATAAAGGACCTCCACATAAAACCAGATACACTGAAACTAATAGAAGAGAAGGTGGGGAAAAGCCTCGAATACTTGGGCACAGGGGAAAAGTTCCTGAACAGAACTCCAATGGCATATGCTCTAAGATCGAGAATTGACAAATGGGACTTCATAAAATTGCAAAGTTTCTGTAAGGCAAAGGACACTGTCAATAGGACAAAACAACAACCAACAAATTGGGAAAAGATCTTTACCAATCCTTCATCTGATAGAGGGCTAATATCCAATATGTACAAAGAACTCAAGAAATTAGACTCCAGACAACCAAATTACCCTATTAAAAAATGGGGTATAGAGCTTAACAAAGAATTTTCAACGGAAGAAACTCGAATGGCCGAGAAGCATCTAAAGAAATGTTCAGCATCCTTAGTCGTCAGGGAAATGCAAATCAAAACAACCCTGAGATTCCATCTCACACCAGTCAGAATGGCTAAGATTAAAAACTCAGGTGATAGTAGATGCTGGCGAGGGTGTGGAGAAAGAGGAACACTCCTCCATTGTTGGTGGGACTGCAAGATGGTGCAACCACTTTGGAAATCAGTCTGGCGGTTCCTCAGAAAATTGGACATAGCATTACCCGAGGATCCAGCTATACCACTCCTAGGCATATACCCAGAAGATGCTCGAACATATAACAAGGACATATGCTCAACTATGTTCATAGCAGCCTTATTTATAATAGCCAGGAGCTGGAAATAACCCAGATGTCCTTCAACTGAGGAATGGATTCAAAAAATGTGGTATATTTACACAATGGAGTATTACTCAGCTATTAAAAACAATGAATTCGAGAGTTTCCTAGGTAAATGGATGGAACTAGAAATTATCATCCTGAGTGAGGTAAGCCAATCACAAAAGAACACACATGGTATTCACTCACTGATTATTGGATATTAGCCTAGAACCTTGAAATGCCCAAGATGCAACTCACAGGCCACATGAAGCCCATAAAGAAGGAAGACCAAGTGAGGGTGATTCGGTCCTTCTTAGAAGGAGCAACAAAATACTCAAGGGAGCAAATATGGAGACAAAGTGAGGGACAGAAACTGAAGGAGGGGCCGTCTCAAGACCACACCACCTGAGTATCTATCCCATGTGCAATCACCAAAGGTAGATGCTGATGTGGAAGACAGGAAGTGCATGCTGATAAGAGCCTGATATGGATATCTCCTCAGAGGCCTTCAAGAGTCAGACATATTCAGAGGCAGATGCTCACAACTAGCCATTGAACTGATCATGGGGTTCTCAATAGAGGAGTTAGAGTGAAGACTGAAGGAGCTGAAAGGATTTAGGGCACCATGAGGAGAGCAACAATACCAACCAACCACAGCTCCCAGGGTCTAAACCACCAGCCTGGGAGCACTTGGGGGGGATCCAGGGCTTCAGCTGAATATGTAAAAGTGGAGGGCCCTGCTGGGCATAGGTGGAAGAAGAGAACCTTGACCTCATGAAGGCTGGATGCCCCAGGGGGTGGGAATTTTGAGGATGGGGAGGTGGGAGTGGGGGGGGTTGATAGAGGTTACATCCACAGAGAAGAAGGAGGAGGGGCGAGGGGATTGGGGGTTCCGAGGGGGTGGTGGGGGATGGGGTAAGGGGACAACATAGGAAATGTAAATAAATCATCCAATAAAAAAAATATGAAAAAAAAAGAAATTTAATTTTAATTTAATATTAAAGAGCTTAAATATTTGTCAAAAAAAAAATTTTCCAGGCAAGGGACATAACCCAGTTGATAAAGTGCCATCCTAGCAAGAACAAAGCTTTGAGTTCAATATCCAACCCTGCATACACAAAGAAAGATGGCCCACACTTAAGGGACTTGGAGGCAGATGATCAGGAGGTTGAATATCACTCTCAACTACAGAGTAAGTTCAAGACCAGCCTGAAACAAATTTTCTACACATTCTCACTGATATACTTTATTCAAATCATCTGAAAAAAAGCTGACATCACCCATACCATATTTGTATTCAATTTGCAAATCACTAAGAATAATTTCAGAAATAAATAAGAATCAACATTTCAACAGAAAACAAAACTGTAAACAATGTGGATAATTTTTTTCTTCATCATGGAAATGGAAAAGAGCATAGCAGATGGACAAAACAGAGCCTTGTATTTAATGAACTATATGCAAATGGTTTCATTTATATTAGCTGTGGCCTTAAAGGTCCTATTGGATTTCATCTAAGTTTAAATAAAGAGAGTGAGAAAGAAAAACAAACCTGTAATGTTTTAGCTTTTACTAAGTTTGAAATCTTTTGTCACAATGCTGGCTCATAATGGGCTCTGAGGCTTAATTCTATTAAGCTTACTAATTATACCTAAGCTTAACCAGAACTTAAAAGCCGTAAAATATGTCACTCTGGGTGTACATAAGTACTCACACCAGTGTCTAAGAAAAGCTGTAGGCACCCATGGTCACATATGCACTACTTAGGAAGTTGTCAGTTTCATTATTGGATAAATGATTCCATTAACAGCTCTACATGTTATAATACAGATAATTTGAAGTTCCTGACATTCAAATGGTACACTGGGTCAGAAAGAACTTTCTGACATTCAGATGGTGCCCTGAGTTAAAAGAAACTGTGCCCTATAAATGGAGTTGTTGTCACCCCTCCCCTGTTTTTGGTTTGGTTTGCTTTCTTAATAAGTTTTGTTCTAGGTTTTATTGGCATTTTCTTTTTGACCTTAATATTAAGAAAGAAAATATTAAGGAACTAGCCAAAAAGGGAATATAAAAGTAAAAAAGTAATGTACTTATGGTCCTGGTGAGTTATGAATCCAATAGGAAGTAGGGTGTAGGAGTGAGAGTGAAAATAATTAGAGGGAAAGTGAAGGCTTGTTCTCTTATTTTTGACACCACAGAAGGCAAGATGAATAGAATACAATTTGAACTTTCCAGGAAATGAGAGGAAATGACTTTCATGACCTACATGTACCTGAGAGCCCACTTTTCACACTCTGCAGGAAGGCAAGTCAGAACAAAGAAGCCACCAATTACCGTCCCTCCAGCTTGTGTCATATTTGTGATGTTTTTTGGACTGCTGAGACCATGGGGGCTGTAGCAGTTATACAGCATGGGCACACAATGTTGCGAGAACTTGCTTCAAAGGATCTAATTCAGAACCTCAAAGATGCACTTTCTAATAAACCACACAACAAAGTGGTATGCAAGAAGCCATTACTATCTGTAGGCTATCTGACAGCCTCCATAATCATTGAATAAGTTAATTTAAGGACCAGAAACTGAACACACTTTCAGGTATGCATTCTGAAGACAGTGAACCATAAGACAGGGCATTTACATCTTATTGCACTGTTTCTTTGCCTTCATCTGTGGGATATATAGTAATGAAACTCAGGTCTAAATGTAAAAGAGATGACAGATGATGCTTTTAACCCTCAAGAATGAAAATTTAATCGTGTCAGAGTGGCAATTTCATTTAAAATACGCCACAAGTCTTTGATGACAATGTAAATTTTTTCCTCAGAGAAAGTATGGCTACATAACATCACAGTAAATATGACCAGAAACATTATAACTGGCCATAATATAATTGCTTATAATATTCTATGAAATGCCATACACTCTATAAGTGCATTCTAGTACCACTAGTTTTAATAGGAATATCTTACCACATATAAATGGAAACAAGGTTGGTGTTTAACATCCAATATAAGCAAAATCAATGAACTTGTACCTAATGTTCTGTTTGAATTGCTCTTGTGAATGGTTTATATTTGGGAAAAAACTCTCTCTTCTCTTGGCATAGCTGTCAGTTTTTTCTCTATTGCTGAAGAGAAGTAGTAATATCCAAATCTCTATGTCATTATTCTTTAGGAAAGTACTATGACTACAAAATGCTGTTTTAATCTATTCGCCTTACACGGTATCATTTAGTAATTTCAAATAGAGACTAAGAATGTAGAAACTCTATTATTTTGGTTTAATCATAGACTTTCTTTGAGCTTTTGAGTAAAATATTTAACCTTTCTGTGCCTCAGCTTATGAAAGCATAAATTTATGCAAAACAGCTGTCATGACCTTCCAAACCCAAAGAGAAAGTGATTTAAAAATATAATCAGCTTATCCAGTGGATTTCTTTTAAAATGTAATCTTTATTATGAACATTTTCATCACCCAGCTTTGGTTTATAGCATTTGAGGAGGCACCAGGGAGTCAGTTCCAGTTCTGTGACCACCATGTAGATGACTGGGAACGTCTCATTTCCACGGCAGCTGTGTGAGGGTAGAACTTTCTTCCACCTCTTACCTTCAAGTCAGCCTTCTGACATTTGACCATGTTGGCATCCTCAAGGTTTTATGTATAGTTACTAAAAGTGTTCTAAAATCCAGAAATTAATATTTGTGATGCAATAAACAGCAACCACTTTATCAATTACTTTCCTCAGTGAAATAGTGTGATGCCCATTGGCAGTCAGAGAAAACAAACTACTTGGTAAACCAGAATTAAAGATCTGTAAGATAAAGCATCTTAGGACATAGAGTTCAGGTAGTATGAAGTGTTGCCCTATGAGAGCTGTCGAGGATGGTTTTCAGTATGGAAATAGTTTCATAAAGATTCTCATAGGAGATAAGGAAGGAAGCATCTGACTCTTAAGGAAGAGAATTCTAAGCAGAGTTGGCAGTTTTGAGTACGGAGACTATTTGATATGTGGAAGAGTAAAGATGCCAGAGAGCTTTTATAGAATAAGAAGGTAGGAAATAAGTAATCACATATGTGGATCTTATACCTGCTCTGAATTAAGTTGGAAGTACTGAAAAGTTTTAATCTTAGAATAATATGATTGTGATTATATTTCTGGCTTACCACTCTGCTTTAGGCTTAAGGATAGATAATACAAAAGATAAAATCAGACATGTAGAGGCTTTTAATGCAATAATCCATGGAAAAGCAAATGATAATTCTACCACCCTAAATGTGTTGATTTAATGTAATATAATAATTGCTCAATTAAATTACACTATTCAATATGAAGTTTTGCTATACATTGACAAATGACTCTAGGAAATTACTATCTCCATTACTTCATGTAGTTTCCATATTTGTTTATTTATTAATTTTGGTGGTACAAACATTTAAGATCTCTTCTCAGTAAGTTTTAAGAATATTATACAGACTTACTAACTATCTTTACCATATAGAATCAGTACTGGGTATCATAACAACAGCGTGCCTGAGAGCTCTTGAACAAAAAAGAAGGAAACATACCAAAGAGGAGTAGACAGCAGGAAATAGTCAAACTCAGTGCTGAAATTAATCAAATAGAAACTAAGACAACAATACAAAGAATCAATAAAACCAAAAGCCGGTTCTTTGGGAGAATCAACAAGATAGATAAACCACTAGCCAAACTAACTAAAGGGCTCAGAGGCAGTATCCAAATTAACAAAATCAGAAAGGAAATGGGAGACATAACAACAGAAATGGAGAAAATTAAAAAAAACCCATCAGATCCTATTAAAAAGCCTATACTCAACAAAACTGGAAAATCTAGATGACATGGATGGTTTTCTAGACAGATATCACATACCAAAGTTAAATCAAGAGCAGGTAAGCTAACTAAACTGTCCCATATTCCAGAAGGAAATAGAAGAAGTCATTATAAACCACTCAGTGAAAACAAACAAGCAAACAAACAAACAAATGAAAACAAAACTTCAGAGCCAGGTGGATTTAGTGCAGAATTCTACCAGACCTTCAAAGAAGACCTGATACCAATATTCCTGAAGCTATTCCATAAAATAGAAACAGAAGGCACACTACTTAATTTCTTCTATGAAGTCACAATTAAAACACACAAGGACCGAACCAAAAAGGAGAATTCCAAAACTTTCGACCAATCTCCCCTATAAATATCGATGCAAAAATACTCAATAAAATTCTTGCAAACAGAATCCAAGAATGCATCAAAACCATCATTCACCATTATCAAGTAGACTTCATTCCAGGGATGCAAGGTTGGTTCAATATTCAAAAATCCATTAAAGTAATCCAATGTGTAAACAAACTCAAAGGAAAAAAAAATCACATAATCATCTCCTTAGATGCAGAAAAAGGATTTGACAAAATATAATACCCCTTCATGTTAAAAGTATTGGAGAGATCAGGAATTCAAGGCCCATTACTTAAACATAATAAAAGCAATATATAGCAAACCAACAGCCAATATCAAATTAAATGGAGAGATACTTGAAGCAATCACACTAATATTGAGGACAAGACAAGGATGTCCACTCTCCCCATATCTATTCAATATAGTATTTGAAGTGCTAGTTAGAATAATAAGACAACAAAAGAGATCAAATTGGCAAAGAAAAAATAAAGGTATCACTATTTGCCGATGATATGATAGTATACATACGTGACCCCCAAAACTACTAAAGAACATTTTTAGCTGATAAACAACTTCAGAAAGTTGCCCAATATAAAATTAACTCAAATAAATCAATAGCCTTTTGTATACCAATGATAAACCGTATGAGAAAGAAATTAAGGAAACAACTTCCTTTACAATAGCCACAAATAATATACAATATCTTGAGGTAATTCTAATGAATCAAGTGAAAGATCTGTGTAACAATAATTTCAAGTCTCTCAAGAAAGAAATCAAAGAAGATCTCAGAAAATGGGGCGATCTCCCATGCTCATGGATTGGCAGAATTAACATAGTAAAAATGACCATCCTACCAAAGGCAATCAACAGATTCAATGCTGTCCCCATCAAAATCCCAATACATTTCTTCAAAGACATGGAAAGAGCAATTCTCAAATTCATCTGAAAAAGCAAAAAACCCAGAATAGTGAAAACAATTCTTAACAATAAAAGAACAGCTGGGGGAATCAGCATCCCTGATGTCAAGCTTTACTACAAAGCAATAGAGATAAAAACTGCATGGTATTTGTAAAGAGACAAAAAATCGTTGATCAATGGGATAGAATTGAAGACCCAGAAATTAAACCACATACTTATGGGCACTTGATCTTTGGCAAAGAAGTCAAATATATACAATGATAAAAAGAAAGCATCTTCAATAAATGGGGCTAGTCTAACTGGCTGTTGATATGTAGAAAAATGAAAATTGACCCATATTGTCATCTTGCACAAAGCTCAAGCCCAAGTAGATCAAGGACTTCAACGTAAAACCTGATATCCTGAATCTAATAGAAGAGAAAGTGGGAAAGAGACTTGAACCCATTGGCACAGGGGAAATTTCCTAAACAGAACTCTAATGGGTCATGCTCTAAGATCAAATACTGATAAATGAGAACTCATGAAACTGGAAAGCTTGTGTAAGACAAAAGACATAGTCAATTAGACAAACCTGCAACCTACAGATTGGGAAAAAAATCTTCACTGACCTCACATCCAAGAAAAGGCTAATATCCAAAATTTATAATGAACTCAAGAAGCTAACCACCAAAACCACAAACAACTCAATCAAAAAATGGGTTATAGAACTAAGCCGAGAATTCACAGCAGAGGAATCTCGAATGGCTGAGAAACACCTAAAGAAATGTTTAAAGTCCTTAGTGATCAGAGAAATGCAAATCAAAACAACCTGAGATTCTACCTTACACAGTCTAAAAATGTTAATAAAAATTAGTTTTGTAAGTAGGGAATATCACATCTCGAGCTTTTGGTTGTTGTCCAGAATCCTTAAGATTATTTTGCTTATTTGTGTATGTCCTTAGTATTAAGTTTAGTTTAAATGTAAGTGAATTAAATAAAGCATCATATACTGATAACTTCCTAGTGTTGAGCCCACCCAGCTCTATTAGAAAGTTCAATATTCATAGTCATAGAGACTTCCCTAGTTAAATGCAATGGGACACAAACCAAACCAAACAAATGAAGAGGAGAAAGGGACCTGTAGAAAGCTCTCTCAATCTCTCTCTCTCTCTCTCTCTCTCTCTCTCTCTCTCTCTCTCTCTCT
>NW_021620852.1:3655691-3758191 GCF_004785775.1 Grammomys surdaster
TCTCTCTCTCTCTCTCTCTCTCTCTCTCTCTCTCTCTCTCTCTCTCTCTCTCTCTCTCTCTCTCTCTGTGTGTGTGTGTGTGTGTGTGTGTGTGAGACAGGTCTGAAGTGAAGAATGTTAAGAGAAGATACAGTAAAAGAAATCTCTAGTCGCCCAGTGGCCATGGACGAACTATGTTCAACTTAAAGGAGGGCTGGAAATTAAAAAGAGACAGACGGGCAAAAGAAGCATGAAGCCAAGACAAAGTTCTCTGATCAAGGCTCAAAGTTTAATAGTCAGCACTGTGTTTGTATAGGTGAAGCCCACCCGAACCCATCCTTTGTTTCAACTGGATAATGTTGCAAAGCAGGCTCAGCAGAAAATCTGTTCTAAGTTCTTGTAAGAAGTTGCTAGTGTAAAAAAAGCAGATAACTTCACCTAGGTGTTAAGGTCCTATGTGGCAAATAAGATCTGTTCTGGCTGCTCAAGGCTGGGAAGGGTGCAGAAATCAGGATGTATATTTATCAGAGAATAAATTTTATTAATCAGAAATTACATTAGATACATAGTAACAACATTTCCACATGATTTTTATATAAATTATATATAATATACAATATATTTTATTTCAATATATAAAATATGCATACAGTATTCACCATATATAAAGTATATATTATAAAACCAATAATCCAACTTTATGGTAGCTTTAATGAATAATTTTTACTCTAAAGAGTGCATCCTAGGACAAGGACGTAGGCTCAGATATTTTGATCATCCATCCTGATAAGCCCTTATAAACAGTGATCTCAGGAGTGATCACCAGATTTTGTTTATTGCCATGCTTGTTCTTTGACTATTTGTGTTTATGGTCTTGCTTGTCCCTTGATTATTTGCATCTATTGTATTGTTAGTTCCTCAACCTAGAACTGAATTTAGTACTTGCATGTAATTAAAATGATATAAAAACAGATTGAAAAAAAGATTACATCGATGAAAATGAAGGGGTAGAAAAAGCTATTTCATAAAATTTTCACACAAAGCTATCTCAGGAAACAATATAGAACGATGATTACAAGTTATTAATAGAATATTCTCCAAGATAGATGCATACTAGGCTACAAATAAATCTTAATAAGTTTATGAAAACTGAAAGCATGCTAAATGTATTTACATTGGAATGAAAAGAGTTTTGGGGGAGGGAGCAGGGATCAAAGCTTAGGTGTGGAAGAATGGAATCTCCAAACAACTAGACCTAAACAACTAGAGATCATATTAATCAGGAGAAGACAAAGTGTCCCTATGGAGCTAGATGAACTGGGAGCTTAATTTTAGGGATATTAGGTAAGAAATCATGCTGTTTTTAAAATACAAATGACACAGACTGGCTTGGTGCCTCATGCTCCTAAAGCAAATACTTGGAAGGCAGGCACAGAAAAACTTTCATGAGTCCAGTGCCAGCACGCCGATCTGACGGGTTCAGTCTGGGAAGCAATGTAAGATTTTGTCTCCAAAACAAATACAAAGAAAAGCAAAACTATAAAATGATCCAAAGACAGTAGCCTAAGAAAGTTTTGTATTACGGAGCTATGAAAGCTGGGTATATGGCTTTGGGAAACATCTGGTAACTTGTAAAACTGAAAACTGGTCAGATTGCCAAAGATGTGAGTGTCAACAGAAAATAAAATATTTATGGTTTTCTTCCTGAGGCATTTCCACAGAGAGAGACCACATTGACTAAAGAGGGGTTACAAAGCATTGTGGGAACTGTTAGACACACAGGCAGAGAGAAACTAATGGGTAGAGTACAGGCCTGATGAAGAGTTCTTGAGATTGGTTTATTGAGTCAGTAAATGTTAATCATCTAGATTCAATGATGCACAAAGATTTTCAGAAATTTGGAGCTTCTCTGTCTATAATAGTACCAGGTTTTGAGTTATAGAGAGGAAGAACACACAACTCAAGTGGAGAGAAGTCCGGGATGGTGAATGCAGGCAGCTCCTCCAAAGTTCTTTTATTTGGTTGGATTTTGTTAGGTACTGTGAATAGAAACCAGGGTTCTGTATTTATTAGGAAAGTCATCTACTACTGAGCTAACTACGTTCCAGTTCTGAGAAGATAATACTTATTAAAGAGGAGTAGAAAAATGGCTGAGTATCTATGGTGATGTTTGCAGTTCAGAGAAATCTCTTTGCAAGTAAGGATGCCAGGATACTTCTTGCTGGTTGCAATGATTAGTTTTTATTGCCAATCTAATCAGATTTAGAATCAATATCGAAATCACCTCTTAAGTATTTCTGAGGATTTTGGATATGTCCTCAGAAAGATTTAACTAGGAATGAAAGATTCACCCTGAATCTGGGTGGCACCATCCAGGAGGCTAAGGGCTCAGTAACTGAAGACAAGAAAGCTAGAAACACCAACATTTTTTTCACTCATTTTCTTGACTGTTCAACAATGTGGTCATCTGGCCTCCAGATTTGACCCTTAATCTGTGAGTCAAAATCAGTTTTTGCTCCTTTAAGTTGCTTCACATCAGCAATATTTGGTAAAAGATAAAAAGAAAAGATGATTGAATAATTGCTATTTTCTCAAATTATTATTATAATAAAATAAACAAAGGAATGCCATGTTCATGAGGTGTGAGGGTGGAGCTTTACACTAGGGGAATGCATGAGTCACCCAAACCAATGATGAGTATAACAGAAACCATCGTGCTAGAGTTATGACTCCTGTAATCATGTGACTATGAGGTTTGGGAATTACTTCCACTTGTCCATGTACAATTTTTGTCCAGTTTCTTTTCCACCTTTTCTGTTCCTGTTATTGTAGGGTCTCCATGGCTCACTTCTAGATGATTTCTGTCTAGACCGACAGATATGAAAAAGTTCAAGTATAAAATAATGCTGTTTACTTAGGTAATATGCTAAATGATTCAACACTATGACAGCCTTCTAAGTAAAAAAAAAGTTCCTGGGAATATTTTATCCTGTAGTTTCTGTAGCTGTCTATGTGTCTGTCTGTCTGTCTGTCTGCCTGCCTCTCTCTCTCTCTCTCTCTCTCTCTCTCTCTCTCTCTCTCTCACACACACACACACACACACACACACACACACACACACACTAATCTGATTCAGAACAGAAATCACATCACCTTTGTCTTAGTCTAGACCCATGACATATCCACTGCAGGGAATGTATATAAAATCCTGTTTCTGTATGACTCTTCCTTGTAACCTTGCCTTTTGCTCCAACCTGTGTGCCCTCATTATCTTGTAACTGAACTACTGTATTTTCTTATGATCATAATTTACTGCTTCTACATTTTGCATTGTAAAACTCAACCCATACACTGTTTTGGATTTGGATCTAGCATAACAACATACAATGAACAGAATTGGTGTTATACATTTTTGGCATTTGTATGGATATGTGTGTGAATGATAACATGTATGTTAATGCTAGTATAAATGCATCTGCACGGATTTGGAGGTACAAAGTTGACATGAGATGCTTTGTTCAGTCTCATTCTACCTTATATACTGAGGCAAGATCTTTATTATAGCACTACTCATCCATGTCTTTTTTAGGCAGCCATGTTGATGACACTTCATGGATGTAGCCTGACACTTCTTGATGCCACAATACTACAACAAACATCCTGTGCCTTGCTTTTCCTCTAGGAGGCATAGAAGTCCATCTTCCACTGAGAAGCTCTACAGAAACCAAGAGTGTTAACACACAGAGTTGCCTCTTCAACGAAAGAGACATATAACCTGTTTTCTGCCCCAAGAAGGCTGGGATCTGATGTGGTTACTAACCTGGTGAGATTTGTGCTATTTTTGTCACTCAGAACACACCAGATCTTCCCACAGACTCCTATCTTGAGTTTGTTTTCTCAGTTAATATATAGAACCTATTTTTATGGAAGACGTTACTTGCACTTTACAGTTTTGATGTAGTCATGTCTTAAGCTTTGTTGTGCACCTGGGATTGAGTTAAATTAACCATCAGGAAACAATGGGGTTTGTCCTAATGCTGCTTGTATTCTTATGTTAATTTGAGTCCTCCCAATTATTTGCAGTAGTCCACACAGATCATGTCCCCAGTCGATTCTGACTGGTAAATAATGATGCTGGCAGCCAACAACTGGGCAACGAAAACAAAGGCAGTAAATAATACTTCATGATTCCCTGGCTAAGGAGAGAGAGGGAGAAGAGCGATCATCCTTTCCAGAAAAAGAATAGAGACACCATGCCCCATGCCTGAAAAGAGTGGAGGACAGCAAAGCATAGCCAGCATATGAAGAAGCTGAGAGAGTTGGTCCAGTTGGGCAGACATCCGGGTCCAGAACAGCCAAGGTAGAATGTAAAACTTAGTAAGTAATAACTCGGGATTATCAGCAGGAAGTAAATTAACCACATGGAGGTTAGCAAGTCATCCAGCTGTTGTGCTGTTTACGGCATATCAAAATATAAAGACTGTTTCTTTCATTCAGGAACCGAAACCATTGGAGCAAGTAGCAGGAACCCGCCACAGGATCAGAAGCTCTCCATGTCTGTATCCTGAGAACTGAGATTACAGGAAGGCCTCTACACCCTCCTGGTTTTATGTGGGAACTGGTGAGATAAACTCTGGTTGCCATTCTTGAACAACAAACCTTTATCCGCTGAGAAACCTCCTTAGCTTCTATTATAGTGACTTTTAACTATCATGACTTTTTCTAACAGCTATATAATTAGATCTTGTCTTAAAACAGCATTTTAAAAAGTTTTCTATTTTTGAGGAAAAACTAGCAGAATAGTTGTTCTGTTGTTTAATCCTCAACTTACAATATGTATAACATGGGCCTGCTTTTCTTAATATCTCATCTGTGAAATTAAGACTATTCTTTAAACATGTTCATTATTCAGATGCAATTGTATAACATTCCAGTGAAAACTTTGGACCTAAAGCTCGTAAGCACTCTTCTTAGGGAGCAGAGCTTCCATCCCTCTCCACTTTATGAACTGCTGAAGTCTATTGGTTTTCTCATACTCCATTTCCTTTTTTAATGTGCTGTAGTAGTTACACTGCAAACTTAACTTTGGATAAGGAAAACAGAATGAAAACCGCTTAGTTCACTTATCTCTGCCTCTCTCTCTCTCTCTCCAGCCTTCACACCATCGGAAGTCCCCTGTGGCTTTTCTCCCTTCCTGCAGATCAATACTTCTTGTCTTAGTTTAATGAACACTCCTCCATTGATCTCTCTCAGGTGTGGTGTTACTTTATGGCAGGTTTCTTAGTTACAACTCCCTCTTAGCTAAGTCCTCAGAGCACTTGCCTTTCTCTGTACAAAGAACACTGCAACAATAAGAGCTTTGTTCCTCACAGGTTAATGTATGATTTTTTTTTGTCCTTTCCTTTTGGAACGAACAAATGGATTTCTTTCTATTTAATTCTTTAAACTTCATTTTGTAGCTACAGTCTTGGAAGAATCTTAAAAGCAGTTTAAGAATCATATGAAAAACCAACAAAAAAAGAAGCTATGAATCTTTAAAGGCTTCTAAAACCACTTTCCTAGATGTAGGAGTTATAATAGCTTTGTTGGTTATTTTTATTTGTGTTATCTCTTGTTACCATAGTAGCAAGCCATTGAGCAATCTCTATCCCCAGGACACAAACTCAAGTCATTTGTAAAGAAAAGTAACTCCCGTGTCCAAACACATTGCTCTCTCTTTATAGTCTGGTGAGGAGAGAAGTGAGAGGCTTGAGTGTGAGCCCAGTAACCATGGAAAGCTGCTCCATTGCTACTTTGTGACTTCTAATTCACTCTGTGCTCTTGTACTTTTCTTTCATCCTGATGTACCACATGTGGCTGATTAACAAACAACTGCCTGTTCTAAGACATCCCATGTCAATTTCATTTTCTGCCTCATTTATCTGGTCTACTTCTCGCCTTGTGCATACCCAGAAGATGGTTAGGATCTCAGATAAAAATTTCCTCCTCCACTGCTTTCTTAAACAAATTGCCAACTCCATTGACCTTGATTGGTGTGTGTGTGTGTGTGTGTGTGTGTGTGTGTGTGTTTAACTGGTTTGCTCTAGGAAGATCAATTTTCTTCTTGCTTCATTTTTCCAGCATTTAGCCACCCCATTTTGATATTTCCAAGGTTTGAAAAACTCAGAAAGATAATGTCTTCCAGTTCTGGATTTATAACAAGCACAAGGATCAAGTTCAAAATGAAATGAAAGCAGTTTTTACCAGGGAACCTCAGAACTCTTTAAGGAAGGTATATCAATATTGCTATGGTCCAGGTTTTGGGCATATCCTGCATGTCTATTTCCAAAATATCTAGTAGAATTACTTGATGGACTAGAATGCTCATACTTTGCTAGGATAATCTTTTTTTCCACATTTTCATTTAGCTGACATAATACCTCCCCTGAAGATACACACAGCCTATTGATTCTAGAGTAAAACACTTTGTTTAGGTTGTCCATGGATTGTCTTCAGTGTCTCCTATTTGGTAGCTCTTTACTGAAAGACCAATATATGCCAAGGCTTCTGTGATGGCCATCTTGGAAATAACTCTCACCCTCAGCCCTGTTTGTGTCCTTTCTTACCTTTGTTTCTTTGATCTGTTTTCTTTCCCTTCCAATTAGACTTTATATTTTCCTTAGGTGAAACATTTGGTCAATAAGTAATAAGCAAATTTAAATATGCAGAGACTTAATATATTCTGTAAACTCAAGAAAATATCATGAATAGTCAAAAATTTGTTTGCACTTTCAAGGCAAGGCATAAATACTCTTATCACGTTCTCATGCTTCTTTTCTGTCTCACTCAATTGGATGATGTCACCAGGCACTGACCGTTTAGGAAATCTAGGAAATGTATGATCTAAACACTTTTCTACACCTTCTTGTAAGTGTACAATTGGCTTCACAGAAATATAATTAAAGAAATAAAGGGGAAGAGGGAAAGAGATGGAGAGAATGAAATTCAAGTCCTTACGCACTGAGGATCTGTTCTCCAGTCCTCTCGTTCACATGCTGCCTCAGATGAGAAGCTAATATCTTTCTGCCTCAGTTTTCTCATCTGATGACCCCATAATACTTGCAGAGCAGGTATGAGAAGTGTAAAGACATTGTGTATGAACACACTTGGCACACGGTCTTACTTAAATAGTTTCAAGAATTAATTTCCTTCACTCTCAGTGAAGCACATTTGAGTTTTGAGTGTTTACTGTAGTCTGAGCCAGGCCTATTTGATGCAAAAGTGACCTAGACTTAGCCATGTGTCCTTGTTCCTGCCTGCTCTGCTCCAAGATACTTGAGATTCAGTTCTCATGCTGTCTGCATCAGAAATTCTTCCCTGTACTGACCATTTGTTATTACTGAATTGAAATCCTTTCTTTCTTTTGCATATTCTAATAAGGTCATCAGACTGCATTCATGCATTCACTTTTAATACATAAAAACTTTGAGAAATAGCCAATTTCTGTAAAATAATTGATGATTAAAAGTAAAACTTCCAAAAAAAACTTATTTTTCTATACTCAAAAATGCCCTTGCTGCTTTCTTAGCTGAATTGAAATACATCTCATAATTTTGTTTCCTCCTTCACTGCTCATAAATGATTTTACACATAGTGGATATCTTTTTTTTCTCCCTACAATTCATTATATTGAATGGCACATAAAATAACCCATCTGTCTTTTTACAGGCACATCAATACTTGCCTACTTTGATTGAACTGTCCCCATCAGCAATTCATTAACCTGTAACACGATAGCCCTGTTGTTTCATTACTTCCTCTAATGGTTCTGTTACTTGGAGAGAACTTGAAGATTATGTGTTGCTATTTGGGTGTTTAGCTTTATATATATCAGACAAGTATTTCCTACAATAATGTATATACTTTGGCCTCTAGGTAGAAGGTGTTAAGTAAGAAAATTCTATGCTCACAGTGATAGCAAACAAACAAAAACTTTATTGCAGATTTTCTTTTGTACATTAAGGTATTTCTTCCTTTCTTCCTATGACTTCAGTTATTTTCTTAGCTTGCATATTTAATGAAGTTGTCGGTTTCAATATTAGTCAAGTAATCAGCATGTGCCATCTTCACAAGCAGTCTGTTTTCAGCTGTTGCACTCTTACAGGTGGAAAAGTCGTTGGAGGACATTTACACTGAGTCAGGTGTGAGGCTTGTGTCACCAGCTAACACGTCTGTGGGCTGTGCATACCGAGTACCTGTCTTCTTGTGCATCACGCCTCTCCTCCTTTTTGCTATATCGGAATTGTTTATTAAGTATAATCCTGCCATTGCTTCTTGATCATTTATTCATTGACTTTTATTGAGATTTCATACATGCTTACCAGATTGCTTTAAAATAAAATTCACTCTTACTATCTTTCTTACAACTCCGCTCCTATTGCATCTACAATATTTCTCTACCACCATTTTGTCCTCTTTTGTTAAATCCACTAAGCCCACTTAGTGCTGCCTATGTGTTCATGGGTATAGGTCAATCAGCTGCACCATGAGTAGTGTCTCAGTGGCCACACCCCTGGAGGAACTGACTGCCCCTCCCATGGCCAACATTAATAGCCAGTAGCTCCTAGCTTTTGTGCTAGTTTCTGACCAAGATCTTTTTAAAAACATGCTTCCCCCTTCATATTTTTAAAGGATAGCTATGTGCTGTATATAAATGGAATAGAATATAGGTTTTAATCATATCCTTTCAATAGTAACTTGTCACAAACTAATGTACGGTGTCATTAATATTATCCTGGAAGGATTAGAACTTTTCAACAGAAAGACTCTAACATTCTCTATACTCTTTTCTAAAATTCGATATTTTATTTATTTACATTTCAGATGTTATCCCCTTTTCCCATTCCCCTATCCCATCCCTCCTCCTCGTTTTTTGCTTTTATACCATGTAAATTACATGCAAGTATTAAGGTCAATTCTAGGTTGAGGAACTAGCAATGCAATAGATGAAACACCCCCTTCCTTAATAAACAGTCATTAATATCCATATCTATAATTTCTAATTTTAAACATATCATGAAAACGAACCATGCATATAACATTTTAGGACTGAGTTTTGTCATGAGCAAGACTCTTTGTGGAATCATCTCAGCTGTTCTAAGCCTTTTGGGGAACATGTGGTGGTTTTTCACAATATGGACACTGTGGATCTTTTAGTCACTCACTAATTAAAGGATTTGTGGATTTTTTCCAAATTTTGCCTTAAACAAATAATGCTAGCTATATTAGCCATGCATATATTTGTTATGGACGTATGAACTTGTGTTGCTCTAAGGTAAGAGCTTAGGAATGTCACTGATAGCTACATCATAATTGTAGTTTTACAATTGTAGTCTTTAAAGCATTTATAAATAGTTTTTTCTCATTGGCTGTATTTTTCAGTTTCATCCATAATATATTAGTAATCAAACGTCTCTGCATACTTGCCGGTATTAGTATTTATGTATATGTGCCCACTCAGAGTACATTTTTATTATGTAAATGTGTGTATTATGTATATTATATATACATAAATATATCAGAAATATATGTTCTTTGTTTTCTCTTTATGTTATTTCATTTATCAATGTGATTTTCACTTACTGTGTAGGCTGCCTGATTTGTTGTATTGCTTCTCAAAAACCTTTTAATTTTTTTCAGAAAGTCTATTCAGTTTTTAGACAGTTGCCTCAGTCTGATGATATCTTGAAATTACAGTAACCATTACAGTACCCTTTTAGGTTTGAGAAGAATCTAAACAAAAAGAATATTGGAGGGGAGCAACTCCAACTTTTGTCATAGTAAATTTTCAAATGAATATACAGAATTAACATTCTGTAAAAAGTCCTTTCTCTGACACTGGCTCTCTCACCTGTCTCTGCCTTATATTACACTGTGATTGGATGCTTTAAGACTATCTTAGATTCACTGTGTAAGGATGCAATTCAATACTGTTTCTTCTCTGTCTGGTTTATTTTACTTAGCATAATATCATATAGTTCATAACAAATGTCAAGATTTCTTTCTTTTGATGAGTGAGTAGCAACTTATTGTATGTATTAATCACTTCTATTTGTTTGTTTTCTTGGAGAAAGAGTCTTATTCTCTGGACCAGGCTTGCTTTGAACTCACTATTCTGCCTCTGCCTCTTGAGTATTATGATTATAGACATGCACTCCCAATTCAACACATATTTTCTTTACATATTCATTATTTTAGGAAAATTTAATATCTTCCATGTTGTAGTCATGTGCTACATTGACTATGGAAAGGCAGGCTTTTGTAGGAATGGTTTATATTTCCATTGGACACATTTAAACGGGAGCCACAGAGTCTTAAACTATAGAACAGGAAGAAAATTGAGGAAAACAGATTTTAGACATTGGTCTTTTAAATAATTTCTAATATATTACATCAAAAGCATAAGCAGTAAGAGCAAAAGCAGATGAGTAAGATTGGGTGAAATAAAAAATTCTGTACACAAATAGGGAACAAATAAGAGAAAAGGCTGTCTAATATAGGAGAGTATTTACAAACCACTTTTCTAAAAAGATTAATATCTAATATATGTAATACTGTCCTAGAGCTCAGCAGCAAGCAAGCACACTGGCTTCAAAACCGATTAATGTCAGTCAGAAAGTAGTAGAGGACTCAGAAATGATGCTTACTACATGCTGACAAAATGAATGATAAGAAGATACTTGCAAAGGTTCTTAACATTGTTTAACATCAGGAAAAATCAAATCAAACCATAGTGAGAGTCCACCCTACACTTGTTAGGATGATGAAAATAAATAGATGATAGATCAATAGATAGATAATTATATATATATATATATATGATAGATAGATGGATGGATAGATGGATAGATAGATAGATAGATAGATAGATAGATAAACTTTTAAAAAAAATCTGGTGAGAAAAAATGTAATAGGATGTAGATCCAAGGCACTATTTAGTTGTATTTTTCCAGAATATGCATATTCCAATCATTATTAAAATGGTACATGTCATAAAACTAAGAATGTGTCTCAAAAAAGACAAGAATGAACATATTGTAATCTGGTGGATATTCCATCTGGCAGGAGAAATATAACAGACTAGCATTTTGTGAATTGATACGTATGTCTTGTTTCTAGACATTATAGCAATATCCTTAACTGAGTTTATCAAGCATTTTGGCTGTCAGAAAAATACCCTAGTCTGGAGCGAGACATCTGAGGCACAGAACAGAGGAGCAGATTTTAAGGTGATTAACAAGTAGGTTCTGATCAAGCGTATGAGGCTAGTTTGTTATAGTTAAATACATCTCTAAGATAAACAAAAACAAGGCTTGGAATAAAGTAACTTATAAATGAGCATACATAAAGGAAACTATAGTCTAACAGTTGCTAAAAGAAGATGGAAAGAGCTAATTGGTGCCTTACAGGCAAGACAGAGAGAATATCAGAAAGAGACTGGGCAGCAAAGCTGTTTTCTGAATGCGGAGAGTATAGAGGCACAAATCAAAGAAGTTTTGCTTGACCGATTAAGACAATTATTTGTCTTCAGAAGAGGAGCTATATTAATAAAGCAATTTTATAGCAGCCTCATAAAATTTGTTCCCTCCATCCTCATTCAGAAAGAAAGTAAAAAGGAGTCTGCAACAAAATTATGCTTATCATACAATCCTCATTGATATTCTGATGCACTAACTAGTATTGACCCGTAGTAGAATAGATACTTACTGGGGGAAAATAAGGCAGCGTGTTGCAAATGAAAATTTCTCAGAGCAGAATTTCAATCAGTTAAGCCTGTTAACACTAGAAAGGATGAATCTCTTTCACCAGATTTATTTGGACAAGGAGAGAGGGCTGGAAAAAAATGGCCTAGTTAGTGAATTGCTTATAGCCCAAGCATGAGAACCTGTGTTTGATTCCTAGCAACCACTTAGAAATCTAACAAGGTGATGTGTGCTTGTGATTCTTGCTCTGTGTGGTGGGAAACAGAACAATCCCTGATACCTGGTGGCAAGTCACTCTAATTTAAACAGTGAGATGCTGGTTTAGTTAGAGACTCTATCTCGAAGAATAAAGTAGCGAATGATCACACAAGACATGCAATGTCAACTTCTGGCTTTCACACGAGTTATTGGTAAGAAATGGAAATCAGAGTGTGTCAACATGCATTTGTGGCCTCCAAAGGCTGGACTTGGTGCACTTTCATCTGACAGCTCCGTGAGTATCCTGAGTCCTGACCATATGGGTTCATATTTCAGGGCAAGGAAATTCTGAACTCTATGAGGAGTCTTTCTGACCTGGGCTGTGTTATTGACACAGGAAGGTTCTATTTCCCTCCTGGAGCTGAAGGTCGGCTACCCTGGTTTGTTTTAATCTGCTTTATGGTATCTCTTGCTTCTTGTCTCCTCCTGTGGAGGCAACGTTTGCCATGGAGATAATAGTCGAGGGACAGTGCCCCGGTCAATCAAGTCAGAAGATATACCCTAGAACAGACAGACAGTCGAACCAAGAACTTGAGCTGATAAACTAGATTCATAAACAAGATATCGGAATGTAGTTCACTACAGAGCTTCTGCCGTTTATGTGGGCAGATGCTACTGTGTTGGAAAATTGCCAGTCCTAGCAGTTCTCCCAAATCTGTGAGACTGCCTCGTATGCCAAATACCTTTCTATGTGAGATTTTCTAAAGTTACACTGACACATTGAGTCAGACTTGTTTTAATCAATTTACTCATTTAATGTCTCTCCCCTCACCACACCCTGATATCTGGTAGTAGTTTAGTGGCAATGGCGTATTTTTGCAAGCTGTTATGATGGTGGTATGGTTCACTGTCTTAGTATCATTTTATTTTATGCCTGCTATATCACACTCAGAGATGCCCCTTTGCATCTTTATTATGAAATGTAGCAAACAAAACAATGACATGGGACATATAGTCAGAACTAAATTTAAAATCTGCTTTACTTTTTAATCTAGCTTTAAAATGCCAGGTAAATTCTGCAAATGTTTCTCAGTGGGCTTGAAATTGTCTTTTGTAGATAGGTATCAAATTATGAGTCTCCTTAGTGACTGTCAAGTAGTAGGACTCGGATGGAGCCATTTTCTGGGGTGTGTGTGTGTGTGTGTGTGTGTGTGTGTGTGTGTGTGTGTTTTCTAACTCGGTGTCTCTCCCCGTTGTCTTCTTGTCCTGCCCCTTGCTTCCCCCTTTCTGTTATTCTCATCTCTGGCCTTTCCATCATCTTTGTTCCTTTCTCTCTCTGTTCCCCCTTCATCCTTCCTACCTTCCCTCTCTCTTTGTATTCTTACCATTGAAGCCCTTCACAGTGACATTTCTTTCTCTGCTTTTTATAAACACGGTCCCTCTGTAAATGCACAAGAGCGTGAGGGGCGCTGAGCCTGTCCTCCTGTAGTGCCTTTCTCTTTTCTGGCTCTACAAACACACTCCTTGTATGATGGTTGTAGAACCAACCAGGATCTACTCTTACTTCCTGTTTGAAAAATCTGCTCCCAAGGCTGTCTTCATAAACAAGCACACAGTTAAACAAAACTTCTTTGCTTATTTTGAACTCCTATGGTTATAACCTTTATAAATGAGAGTAGAGCTTTCATGATCAAATCCACATCCCAAGGACTTTAAACTATATATTGTTATTAGGTTTTAGTACATATATGGTTAAAAGACAGAAACACCTAGATGATACAAGATGTGTGTGTATGTGAGTGTGTGTGTGTGTGCAAAATGGGATCAATTTGGTGTGTTTCAAAGATATAGGGGTTTTTTTTGATAAAATTATATGATGGTTTATAATTTCTGTTTTTCAGAAGAGTTGACTGCTATCATAATTTCTGAAGCTCCCCTCAGGCTGACATAACAATGTTGAATAAAACTAACTGCCGTAGCACAGAAGACCACCTGGTTATGATTTAGGAGGCTAGCAGTATGGCCACTGGGAATTATCTTATGGAAATCCACTCACCAAAATCAATGCTGCATTATTGACCAAGTACTGACCCTTAAGTGGATTTGCTCATAAACCTCTAAAGTAAACTGCTACTTATTCTAACAGTGTTCAACATGACCTGGATATTTCACCTTATCCCTTAGGAACTGATATTTGGAGTGGATCACAGAATTCATTTACAAGTATATTTGATTGATATTCATTAAAATACAAATGTTTCACTTTGTAGAAGAAAGATTTGCCTGCTGTAATGAGTTTCTCAGCCAAAGAAGATAAAGGAACATTAAGCACCCTATTCTTATGAACAGTCTCTATCTGTTAGACAGAGATGCCACCCATTCAAATCTTGTCAGGATAGATAATTCATGGAAACAAAGCACTCTTTCTTCAGGTAAGAGATATATTTAGTGGTGAATACAACTGAAATCAGAACAAAACTCTTATCTATGAATGCATAGCTTCAGTTCAGATAGACTATAAACAGCTATTATTTTATATAAAAAATAAATTTCTTCTACTGTTTAAATGTTGCTGCATAGCAACTAATTGTTACTGGAACACGGCGTAACAGTGCTTGACCTAAGTAGCTTTACATCTATTTTTAAGTTTAAATTCTGTCTTCTAAATGATCTAGGTAGGCAATCCTGGTGATCTGAACATTTTAATAATAAAGGTTCATCCTTTTAAATTAATATTGATGAAATTTCATAACTATAATATTCATGTTTTATAGAAGTTCACATCAATTTGAATGACAATACAAATTAGAAAAAAGCAGATTTTTTTTCAGCTGAAATATTTAGGACATTTGGAAAGATAAAAGGTTGTTTGAAAGCCCATTGACTGACCAATAATTTATTAAGGAAAGCATCCTTACAACAATTCAGTAACAACTGACCTTTCACATGTTTTAATGAATTGAGAAACATCTTTTCTACTGCATATTCCAAAATTCTAGAATGACTTTTGAGTTAAAAAAATAAAATCTCTTAACTTTATTTATGAAAAAATATTAAACATGCTAAGGCAGTAGGTTGCATCATACCATCAACATTTATTAGTCAGAAGTGTAACTGACAGGCAAACTGATGATGGACTCAGGTTAGCAGATGCATACTTGAGGATACCACTTGCCAGCCTGGTGGAGGTTATGGGAACTAAACAAAATGTTTCCTCCTGGGGCCTGATGCATGGCTCATGATTATTTTGCACATAAACATTCAGTTGTGTTACAGTGTGGAGTGCTAGGCTGGGAGAAGCAGCTGGGTACCTGGTTAAGCAAGTCTTGAACCCTGGACCATTATCTGGACAGCAGGCTTTTGCCCCCAGGCCCTGGTTCTTTTCATTCAGCTTCAGCCCTCCACAGCCCCTCCCAAAGAGAGGTCTGTGACCATCAGTCACGAGGAACAGTGCCTCGGGCTCTCCTACTTGTAGAGGAGGTTATCTCCAAGCTCTCAGACCAAGCCAACAGGCGTTATCTGCTGCCAGACCCTAACTCACCCTGAAACTGTATATAAGGGCTCTATTCTGGAGAAGTAAAGGGGTGCCCGAGAATCATCCTGGTGTCTGAGAGTTTCTGTCGCAAGAGCTGTAACACTAGAGCTGTAACACTTGGGGAGAGATCTACTCTCCTGCAACCATCCTGGGGCACCAAGCTGCTTCCTTGCCAGCTAGCTGGCTTCCTATTGGCCCAGCCCCGGCGGCTCAGCGCTGAGAGACAGGTGCAGCACCTGGGAGTGACCGAGCAGGGACAGCGGAGACTCTCAGGCAGAGGTGGCAGTGGGGGCAGGCAATCTCTCCTCCTACCCTTTGGCCCAGACCTCCCTTACCAGGCCTGGCTGGAGACCAATGGACAGTGGAGACTTGGGCAGAGGCAGCGGCAGAGATGGTAGCAGACTCTCCCTGCTCTCACCCTGTCCTCAGCCGGGAGATCATCGTGGGAAACCTCTGCAACCGGGGACCCACATTACAGTAACTTCAAGTTATTTTATTTGCAGTACGTTTTACTGTAGCTATTGTCGTATAGTTATAGTTATAGTTATAGTTAGGATGAATCAGGCAGTGATCCTGTATATTTGCTCTGATATTATTGTCATCTACTGACACCTCTGTGCCTCATCAAACATCCTCGTCACTTTTATTTAAAACCTTTTAGATTTGTCAACAGACTATTTGCTTTCATCAGCTCAAAAATTATGAATAGAATCTAAAGACATCTGAATTTTGTATCTGTAACCTGATTTTTCTTGTTGTCGTTCACCTATTTAAAATGTCATAAAAATGTTTTCCACATTAGATTATGTTATTTGGGCAACCTGAATCTGTGTTCCTAGGCCATGGTCACTTTTATTTGCCTCAATAATTAAATATGCTATAGGAGCTTTAGTATGAGTTTTGTTTTATGTGAATATCAGTTTCTTCTGGCTGCTGGTGCCCTATTGAAGGTAGTGTCACATGTGTATTTGTAAGTCTGATTCTGGTGCTTCCTTCCTCTCTGCTCCCCTGTGTTTACATAGACTCCACTCTGATAATCCTAAGTAACATCCTCCATCCTAGTCAGTTCTGCTTAATCACACATGTAGAGGGCGCTCTGCCAAGTTAACTGAGATACTGTCTGAGATACTGTCAACATCTAGGAGAACTTTGGGCCTCAAGCTGCTATCATAGGGTTTTAAGTAAAACAGTGCCTTCAAAGCAGAGTGGGAATAAGAGCGGTCGGGAGCGAGGAAACACAGCATGATCTCCATGCCTGTGCATTTTTTTTTTAAGATTTATTTATCTATATGAGTACACTCTCACTGTCTTCAGACACACCAGAAGAGGGCATCAGATCCCATTATAGATGGTTCTCAGCTACCATGTGGTTGCTGAGAATTGAGCTCAGGACCTCTGAAAGAGCAGACAGTTCTCTTAGCAGCTGAGCCATCTTTCCTTCCCCATGCTCTTGTATTTTTGAGACAAGATTTCTCTATGTAGCCTAGTTTTATATTGAACTTAGAGTTTTCATTCTTCTAACTCCAGTGTATACTGTCATGTACCACCATGCCATGGTAGAAAAGAGTTTTATTGGAAGAAATTGTCTAACTCAACTGTATGTTGCAGAATTTGCATAAAAGAGAGACTAGGATAATAAATAAACTTAAAAGCATTCTGTTGATGCCTCCAGCAATTATTTTAGTATTCAAGATTGTTTTCCCTTTCCTATCTTTTATTTGTTTGTTTGTCTTGTTTTTTTTTGTTGAGTCTTGCCCCTCTCTCTTTCTCTCTCTCTTTGTGTGTGTGTGTGTATGTATGTATGTATGTATGTATGTATGTATGTTTGTTTTCTATCATCTGTGAAGAATTGTGTTGGAATTTTGATGAGGACTGATTGAAACTGTTAATTGCTTTTGATAGTATGAGCATTGTCACAAAATTAATTAACCCTATTTATCCATGAACATAGGAGGCTTTCCTGTCACTTGTATCATTTTTAATTTCTCTTTTTAGTGTCCTAAAGTTTTAATTTACATGTCTTTCACTTGCTTTTTGAGGGTAATCCCATGATATTTTTTGAGACTATTATGAAAGAAATTATTTCTCCATTTTTTTAAAGTCAACTTCATGAGATGGAACCCCCACTGGACAATGATAAAGTGTTCAAGAATCTGACACTAGAAAGGTCATAGGCCCTACAGGAAAACCTTGTGTTATTATTCTGTTAAATGAACATAGCAATAAAATGACTCCTAATGAATGGCATAATGCTATTCTCATATGTATAAACATCACTCAACCCTCACGAGAGAAACTTCTTGCAGCAGATAGTAATTAACATAAACAAAGAGACTCAGAACTGAACACAGTAATGATGGATTCTGGAACACTCATCTATAAATGGGATGTCTTTATCAATCCTCTTCCTTCAAAGCTCAACGATCTATGCAGAAGAGAACACAAAGACTGCATTGAAAAGATGTAAGATGAGAATGAAGTACTTTTCTTCCAGCAGTTGTAAGGCTGCCACAGGATGGAAGAGATGAACAACTTTTAAATTCAGACAGCAAGAAACACTATTAGTAAGCAGAAGCTGAAGCATGTGAGACCTTTAGGTCAGCATGAGAAAAAAATAATTGTTCTTCCTTCCTTAGACTCCTGAGACATTTCTAAGCTATACTCTACCAAAAATTTAACAGGCATGTGACTAAGGAGATGAAAGAAACAAATGAGGGGCTCAATTAAACTTCATTACTTTCATAGTGACTTTGATTTTACTATTCTTTGATTTTGCTATCCACTGGCTCATGCCTAGGATGAACTCAGTTTAGGGGTTATCATTGTTAGAACCTTTACTCCATCTGTCAAGCAAGATCTTGCCTCAGTCAATTCTGATCTTCTGAAACAGAGTTTCTGTGAGGATTATGAGTGAGGCATTTCTATTGCAATGATACAGTTCAGGATAAAGAGCCACACATTGAAAAGATGGAGCAGAGCAAAGAGAATAGCAGAGAAGAGAATCAGCAGTTTCATTCCTAAGGAATGTTAGCTTTCTGCTATTGTGGTGGATATCTGAGATGAATTCAAAAGAAGAAAAAGGAGATTATTTTGTATCACATCCAGAAGGTTGTCTGTTCTACAGCTTTTAGACCTGAAGTGAGGAAGCACATTTTGAGGTACAGCAGAGGGACACTTTTTACCTTGAAAGTTAAGAAACAGAGAAATCAGGTCCCACTATTACCATGAAGCAGAATAAAGCTTGTCATCAGAGTCCAGCGCTCAAAGTTCCTGTACCTCTTAATCAAACAGTGGACTAAAGACACATATTTTAACACATGGGACTTTGAGGGACATTAAAATCTAGATTATAGCATAAGTACATAAGAAAGCCATACAATGAAAAGCAACATAGTAAATCCCGTGCATAAGATATCACCCATTCACTGAGAAGGAACCAGAGATGGCGTCACTTATATATAAACAAAACTGTTTATGGATTTTCTTAGTATAAGTAAGTAATAACAATGGCATCATCCGAATTTGATTAAGTAGTAAATCTCCCATAACTATTAAGTATGAAATGCTGAGGGAAGTAAGTATTTCACATGTCTTAATTCTTGGAAGCAATGATTTTAAATGAACTGTAGTCACTAACCCTTAATGTAGTAGAATATTAAAAGAGAGAAAGAAAATGAAGAGGGATATTTCTGAAGATTGTATATACACCTCATCTTTGGAGCCTCATGTCAGCGCATCAGCAATAGTGTCAATGTTTAGTGTCTGCAGATGGGATGGATCCCAAAATGGGGCAGTCTCTGGATGGCCTTTCAGTCTTTGGTCCATTTTTTTTTTGTCCCAGTGTTTCCTTTAGACAGGAGCAATTCTGGGTTAAAAATTTTGAGATGGGAGGGTGGTCTCATCCCTCAACTGGGGGCTATACCTATCTACTGGAGTTGGTCTCTTCAGGTTTTATCTTCTCTCTGTTGGGTATTTCTGCTAATGTCATCCCCATTGAGTCCTGTGAAACTCTTGCTTCCCTGGCATCAGGGACTTTCTAGTGGCTACCCCCAGATTCCCATCCTCCACTGTTATCCACTTCTGTTCAATTTCTGGACCCTCCCTACTTCTCCCCTGTCTCCTCTCACATCTGATCCTGCCCCTCTTTTCCCTCCCCATCTTCTTTCACTCGTAGATCCCTCTCTACCTCCTGTGATTATTTTGTTCCCCCTTCTAAGAGGGACTGAATTATAAACACTTTTGGTCTTCCTTCTTCTTGAGCTTTATATAGTCTGTCAGTTGTACATCGGGTTTTCTGAGCTTTTGGACTAATATCCACTTATCAGTGAGTACACATTCATCAGAGAAATGTAAATTGAAACAATATTCTACCTCACCCCTGTCAGAATGTCTAAGATCAAAAACTCAGGTGACAGCAGATGCTCGTGAGGATGTAGAAAAAGAGGAACACTCCTCCATTGCTAGTGGGATTGCAACCTGGTACAACCACTCTGGAAATCAGTCTGGGAGTTCCTCAGCCTTATTTATAATAGCTAGAAGTTGGAAACAATCCAGATGTTCCTCAGCAGTGGAATGGATACAGAAAATGTGGTACATTATACAATAGAGTACTATGCAGCTATTAAAAACAATGACTTCATGAAATTTGCAGGCAAATGGATGAAACTAGAAAATGTCATCCTGAATGAGGTAACCCAGTCACACTAGAACATACATGCTATGTAGTCATTGATAAGGTATTGGTAGTTTTAAGTGAGATAAAATATGAAAAAACTTGTTATAAATTAAGGGTTCATTAATTAAATCAATATCTTTATTTTTTATAATGAATATAAAAGAATTACTATGGATACTAATCCTGTAGTTAAATAGACAGATGTTCAAATTTTTCTGTAAGATTTAAATGGCATAATGATAAAAATGTGACAAATATTAAGATTTGATAGAGTTTTCTTCAATAAATAGTGAAGTGCTTCTAAAATCTTAATTTAAAAGTTCAAAATATTTGGTTTCTATACTCTATTAATAAATACACATTATGTTTCTTCATTTGTGTCACAGCAAGATCACAATTTCTTTGCTGTGTTGAGGATTGTCTTGTCATTACATTTCCCGTGGTATGATAAAATGTTCTGGAAAAAAACAAACCATAGGGAAGGCTTCATTTAGCTTTTAGTTTCAGGTTATACTCTTATTTTGGAGAAATCAAGGTAGAACCTAAGGAATCAAATCCAGAGTGAATATCAGAGAGAGAACTAGGTGAATACTAGGTTGTTTGCTTACTTTTACCAAACTTTCTCCTCTCCTATATTATTGAGGATCCCTCACCTAGGGAATGGTACTGTCCAAAGGGCTACATCTTCTTTCATCAGTTAACAAAAAGACAATTAACTACAGACATACCCACAGTCGAGCCTGATCTGAATAATTACTCACCGAAAGTCTCTTCCCAGGTGATTCTAGGTTGTATCACATTGACAGTTAAAACTAAGCAACTGCAGTGATTGCTTCTTAATATAGATACTTTTGAGTTCTACAGTGTTCACATCAATCAATCTATCATTTATATTTTTACATTAAAGGTAAAACTATTCACTTAAATTATCCCTGAAGTATATTTTCAAAATTCTTAATTTTTAGAAGAAGGACTTTTCATTTCCACTCAGGAAAATATTTGTAGTTGTTTTAGGGCACATAGAGACATCACTTTAAGCTTTTAAAAGGTTAAAGTGTTAATTGATTCTTCTTCTGTTGATTTCATTGATTTCAAGGAAAACGTGGAGATGATTTTCATTTTACAGATGGCATTGCTCATGCTTGATGAGCACAATTTGTTCTCCTATGCTTTTGCAGCAGATTTGTTTCAATCTATGAGAAAAACAGTTGGATGTTTTCTAACATTACCTTTTGTCAGGAAACAAATGCAATGTAATTTATAGAAAAGCAGGTGTTCTAATATAATTTTATCACTGTCAATATGATTCTTTCAGTATTCTCATTTTTCTTGGGGAATCAGTAATATGTAAAACTAACATAAGGCTTCAGTTCTAATTAAAAAGACCAGTGGTCTGTGAATATGAATGTGAACGTTCCTAAAGAATGAATGGCCAAAGATGAGATCAATGGGATAAGAAGAGATGATGAAGATGGTCTGTAGGAAACAGTGGGAGTAGTTTCCTCATTCTGTTCCTGATGTGGTATATGTATAATTCCGTGGGAAATTTCAAACCTACCTCTCTTCTCCATACTAATATTTTATCTAGTTGGAGCTTGTACATGCTGTCACAATCACTGTGAGTTCCTATGTACAACTTTCCATTGTGCCTGGAAAACACTACCGTGATTAGTTACCTATTTTGGAGTTGTGGTTCAATGAGGTCTCATAGACACCCAAATATTGCAGGATAGTACAATTGCTCTTTGCTACCGTTAAGAACTTGACGATAAGACCCCATTGCTGAAGATATCACATGTGTGAGTGGTATTAAGCTGGTTCTTGTTTAGAAGTTGAATCCATATCTGTTAGCTTTCACAGTGCTCAGGGTGCTATGCATGCTATCTTAGAAAAAAGTAGTTATCTGCGCCCTATGATCTACAATAATAGCCAATCTGGCAAGATATGTCCACTGGTGAGATTAATAGTGGCACATATGCCATGGGATTGACCAATGACGTTCTGATTTAATTTAAGGGTTATTCCACTTATTTGCATCAAGAATCTGTGTCAGATTGTGTCTCTTGGTCGTTGGCACAAGAGAAAAAAATCTACTTTTATTGCACTGAAAGGACATAGTATTAAATAAACTTTTAATAACTTATCATTATACTTGTAGATTAACGAATATCTCAGCCCTCATCAAATGAATTTTTTTTACATTAGATAGATATTAACACAGAGACAAACAACTAACAAAGGTACAGAACATAACTATTTGCAGAAAGCTTAGTCCTAAATGTGAAATCTGTTACACCCTCTGCTACTAAGGCTAATGAATCATGGTGTAAGAGGAAGACGAAATATTGTAGGAGACAGAGATGTTGGGTGGCTAGAAGAAAATTGTATTACTCACATTTTGTAATGATTTTGTTCTTTATTAATTTTAATACCATTTTCTTTTCATTAATTATATCATGTAGCTACTGTTTATTTCTATTAATTGATTATAGAGAGTTTCTCTATTCTTTGAGCTTGGAAAGGTACTGATAGGAGGTGATTTGTATTTTAACTGATTATCTTTTATACTTTTACTGTTGTAAGACAACTATATCATCTTAATTATATTTTGAATTTTAATTTCAGTGACAAAGAGTATACTTTTTAGCCTTGATTATGTTCAATAGTAAACTACTAACTAAAGTATATGTCAAATTATTCTTTTTCCACTGGACAGAAATATTTTATATAATATAATTCTATATTGCAATGTTAAATCTACCTTCAAGCCATGTGACTGATCTTTTAGTTTTCTAGGATAACACTTAGTAGCAAACATATACCTCAAAAATTGAGTCTTCTATTGCTGAGCCATATAGTATCTCCCGTTTACTTTTTATATTGAGAGACAGTCTCACTAAGTTGTTCTAGCTGGGTTTATACTCATGCTGTATAACAGGTAAACCTATTAACTTCCTTAGTCTCTTGAATTATTTAGATTATAGGTCTTTATGACCATGCCCATATCCTTCATTAATCTTAATAAGTCATAAAATAATAGTCTAATTCTCAGTGTGGCAAAATGGAACACTATAATTTAAGTGAAGATATGCAATATGCTAACATAGTCATCTCCTCATGTCTGTTTGCCACCTTACAAAAGAATAAGTGTCACTTTTTCTCTAATGCTTTGATTATGTGAAACTCTATCTCATACAAACCAGGTTGCATACTCTTATCATTGGATTTTACTGACAACTGTAAACACTGCAATTATTTTTCATATATCGGTGATCTTGTTCTTATAATGCTTAGCACTAAATTAAGTAACATGATTTTAATATATGATAAAGTGGGAAAAAGTATTCAGAAAGATATCAGTATGAAATGGTAGAAAAACCAAAGATGTTTCCAGTAAAGAAAACTATAATTTAGCATTGAGAATTTTTATTCATCATATTAGGGAATTAAAATAGTCAATCTACTTATTAAAACCAATTGTGTATATCAAGTGTGGTGCTGTAAGCAGAGAGACTAGACAAGATTGTATATCTTCTTTACTGTTCTATTATTGTGAAGCAAATGTATTGAATTTGGTCCTTGGGCAGAATTACAGAGGTTTATTCCAATATCACCATGGCAGGAAATATTTGGCATTCAGGCAGATACTGGCATAATAGCTAAGAACTACATCCTGATTTATAAGCCAAGAGAGTCTATGAGCTTGGCATGGGTTTTTGAAATCCAACCCCAATGGTCTACTTCCTTCAACAAGGTCACATCTAGTTCAATGAGGCTATAACTCCCAATCCTTTCAAGTAGTGCTACTCTCCTATGACTAAGTATTCAAATATATCAGTCTAAGGGAGAATTCTTACTCATATCACCACATTATGTATCCTTCAGCTCCAGTCTGCCTCAGTGCATAGAAGCATGCTTTCTATCTTGTTGAGTAGGTTATATGTCTATATTATATTATGGGTTACAGATATTTTATACTTTTGATATGAGGAAAGAAAGTGTCTGAAAAAAAAAATTCAATCCATCTAAGAGTGTATCTTGATATTAGACCCAGTGAGCAGGATGGATGGAAGTAGGCTGTGCTCATGCAGTGTGATGATAGCTTTCTTTAGGTTTTGTGTAGTGTGAAGCTTTGGTTGTATTAAGCCATTCAGACATATGTTTCCTTTCTAAGCTAGGAAAAACATATTCTTTTCTATGAATTCAAGTATTTAATGACTTACAATAAGCCCAGATACTTGTAAATGGTAGAGCAAAAACAAACCAGTTTTTATAAATTTGTCAAACAAGTGACTTATACTCTAAGGCAAATAGAAAACCTTGCAATAAGGAGAACATCTATTATAAATTGAAGGGACTTTGTGGGACTCAGTACCTCTTAACATTTTATTCTCATTTAGGATTAAATTTATCTTGTACTGAAATTGTAATGTCAGACTTAGAGGAAGAGAAATAAAAAATAGAGACAGAGAAACAGAATTCATCTCTTGAGTACACACCATCTACTCTTTGAAGTTTCTCATTCTTTTTTAAATTTTAGTGAAGTGCATTTGACAAGTTATTCCTTCTGTGGAATTCTATCAATGATGGAAGTGGATCTGTTTTATTCTGGGAAAGTGCTATTAGTACTAATAGTCATGTATCAGCCATGCTATAGGTATTGAAGAAAACAAAATGATGCCTGTGGACTTAAAGTAATGAATGAATCAATCACTGACTTAGAGAGTTTGAATATGTCTATTTAAAATAATAACTTATCATTATACTGATAGATTAAGAAGCTTGTAGTTGCAAGAGATTTGACATAGAGAGCAACAACTTGTCAAAGTAAAATAAATAAGTATCTATGTAATGTTTGGCCCTAAGTAAAATCCATCCATCTGTCCAACTGTCTGTCTGTCTGTCTGTCTGTCTGTCTGTCTGTCTATATTACTATGTATATTCCTAGACACTCCTCCAAAAATTCAGGGATCTTTGAGAAGACAGTAAACAATGAGTCTAAGAGACAGGGGCAGTGGATGATTATAAGAAAACTGTCTTGTGGATACAACAGAGAAGATGTACATATGAAGTCACCCTAATTTTGACAGTGTGCCCAAGACCAGTGAAAGCATAAGCCAGACCAAGTCCTAACATGATGAGGAGAGTTGAACACAAAATCTTACCTTGAAGGATAAGATGACTATAGTCCAGTGGAAGATGAAACTTCCAAGAATATTTGAGTAAATAAATTGGTCTTAATGAGTTTAAATAAAAAGGAAAGTGACATAAAATTGAGTGGCCAGGCAGGAATTAGAAAGAGGTGAGAGAAAAGAAAAAATATGCCCAAAACATACATAAAATAATCAGATAACTGATGAACTAATTTTTATTGGTTATTTTATTTATTTACATTTCAAAAGTTATCTCCCTTCCTGATTTCCCCTCTACAAATTCCTTATCCCATCACCCTCCCCCTGCTTTTATGAGAGTGCTCCTCCAACCACTCACTCACTCCTGCCTCACCACTGTAGCATTCTCCTACACTAGAGCATGGAGCCTCCACAGGACCAAGGGCCACCCCTCCAATTGATGCCAGATTAGGGCATTCTCTACTACATATGCAGCTAGAGCCATGGGTCCCTCAGAAGAAAAAAGGAAAGGGGGCTAGGTGGGTTTAATTGTATTTTGCTTTATGAATGGAATATACTCTCTGTTTTAAGATTATTTTTCTTCTTGATACTTGTCATGGTCATTGTCACTGTTGTCATTGAAACACAGACTTTTCACATTCCTGTTCTCAAGCAATCTCTCTTCCTTAAAGTCCCAAATATAGGGGCCATATGCTTGTGGCACCTAGTCTGACTGTTTTAAAATTTCCCAGATACTTCTGATGTTTCTTCAGTTGGGTACAATCTTTATAGATAGTTGAAAGTATGGTGGTGGTTATATCACATTTTATGTCAAGTGATTCTCAAATCATAAAACTATCACTGCTATTTGTTTCAGGATATTTGATCTCACTGTAAAACCTAAGATTGTGTTATTTACTGGAAAAACCTATTTCCAGCTGTGGTGTGGCTCAGCACTGGTACTTACCTTTAATCCAAGAGCTTTCTGTTTATTGTAAACAGGATTAAATAAAATCAACCATAGGTCAAGAAATGCACAAGCAACCAGTTGACAGGGAGTGAACAGAAGGAAAAATCAGAGAGAGTAAGAGAGAGCCAGGAGGACAGATAGAGAGTTGTACAGGAAGTAGAAGGGAGGCACATTCAGTTTGAAGGGTTTTTAAGATAGCCTAGAAAAAGAAAACTGTCTTTTCTCCTTTGAGATAGTGGCTGAGGAGGAAGGTCAGCTGGATGCTTTCTCTGCCTCTCTAAGTTAGCAGGCTTTCATCCCAGCATCTGGCTCCCAAGTCTTCATTGGTAAAATCGAACAATTGAGAACTTGTTAAAAATAGGTCATTGCTTGGGTGTGAGATGAAAGATTGTACAAATGGCATGGAAATTCGTGCAGAACAGGTTTCTGGATAATTAGATTCATAGCAAAGATACATTGATGATATACAGAAAGAAAGTTGTATTTTCACCAAAAAATATACAGTGATACAATAGGTTTGGCCCATGTATTGTTAACAGTCTAAACTATAACAATAGGAATCAGTGAACAAACTCTCCTGTAACTGAAAATGCTGTTCATGTAGATGAAGCCTAGCCCAAATAAACTACAGTATGGTGTGTCCTAAGCAAAACAATATGGAAAGATAGGCTTCCTACTTAAATAAGTAAATAAATCTAAACGTATGAAAGAATTGGGATGATTTGATATTTCCTCTAAACAGTTTCCAGTCATGCAAAAGGCTAAAACAAAGACTAGAAATAGCAGTGATAACCATTGCTGATGTAAACTGTGGATGAGTATCCATATTTATACCTACATTAGACATATGATGGACTCAGGAAATGTTAGAGATGATTTGAGATATAGGTCAAATTAGACTATAAGCTTCAAGTAAAAAATATTAAAATAGATGTTCTCCCATATGCCCAAAACCCTACACGTGCAAAAATAGGTACATACAATTAAATTTAAAATAATCACCATAATAATATATTATGGTCTTCTAAAGTTACAGGGATTCCTGTGGCTAGAACTAGATTCGATAAAAGAAGGCCATGGTGGTTAATCTAAAACGGTCTTAAGATTTGGTATTCTTACGTGGTTTAAGATACCTATCTTACTCTTTTCTAGCTTTCCTGTACAACACACGGACTACATGTAAAATACTCACTGCCCAACTTTGACGTTAAGTTAGCAGACAGATCTGAATATTATATGTAGTAAAATAATGCTCTAAATCTTCATAAACCTTAAATATCCCAAATTAGCCTGAAGACACATGTCAGTAATAGTGATTTTTAAAATTGCTTTTCTTTCTTTCCAGTTCTCACTATGTGAATGGCAGAAAACACTAATGGCTTACAAGTCATTGGAGGCCCATGTCTAGGCAGTGTACTTAGTTCACTGAACATTACATCAGCACCATAGTAAGTAACTAAAGGTACAAGTTCTATAAAACCTACTTAATTTTAACATTAGAAAGAGAACAAGGAATGGTACTCCAGGTAGAGGCACGAGAGCTGCTCAGAGTCAGAAGAGCACTGCTTGCCATCTGCCTTGCAGATTTATTACAGGCACACCTTACAACTAGCTCAGGGGCTTCTATGTGATGTTATTGCAAAAATTGTGATAAGATACAGAGCATGAGTATATGGAGATGTTCAGGGACACGCACATACACTTGAGCAATGGGCCGTTAGTGAAAGCAGCTCATTTTACAATGTTTTATTCTAAATGGGGAAATCCTGGCAGCAAGAATTCAGAAATAGTACAAATGTTCTTAACTTTACAAAAGCTTCTTTAAAAGCACACAAGCACAGTCAGGGCAACACAGCGTAAGTTTATGATGGAGTGTCAAGTGATTTGAGCTGTACAGAAGTACATTTGAATGATTCTAGTATTTAAACTTCATGCATACACATTTTACATCAACAGAAGTTATTTTTAAAATTATTATATACCACAATTAAAAATAATTAGTTGAGAAACTGATATGAGTTTCTAGATATACAATATTTGAATTATTTTTGGAACATTACTATAATGACAATGTCCATTTGTTTACACTCTAAGGATAATAAAGATTTTGCTATTTGGTATTTTATATTCCCACAGAATTTATGTTAGCTAAGAACAAATCCTAAAGCTAATGTATGTTTCATTTCCCTTGAGTGAAGGTAGCTTGCTGAAGCAATATATAAGAAACAAAGCCTGATTATCAATCACTCAGGGGTTTCTCCAAGATACTCTTTCCCTCCTCACCATGAAGAACTGCAATTCATGAAAACACCTTCATTTACATTTAAGTGTATTTATAAAAATTTGGAAGATGAGGTATAAAATAACCTTGTTTATTGTTATTTCATTATTTATTATATTTAATGTAAAATAAAATGTTTAATATGTATGTGTATTTGGACTGCATGTATGTTTATGTACCACTTGGGTGCCCAGTACCCCAGGAGTCCAGAAGGGAGGAGAACTGGATCCCCTAGAGCTGGAGCTATTGAAGGTTGTATGTTGTGACATGGATGATGGGATTCAAGCCCAGGTCCTCTGGATGAGAAGCCAGTGCTCTTAACTGCTGACACTTCTCTCCAGACCTCAAATAACACATTTTCCACTAACAATGCATGTAAGAGCATTAGCTTGAAGTCTACTACATAGCATAAATCTTAAATGAAATTCTGAATACAATTAGGTTAAAATATGTGCCACATATGCAATATGAAAGGAAAACATCTTATTCACATTGATGACATTAGCAACAGGTATACTGTTCTGCCTTTTATTATAAGTCCACATGCGTTATTGGAGGAAGCATCAAGTTTACTTGTAAACTAGTGAGATAAGTGTTCAGATTTCAAATTTTAACCACCAAATCAAATGTAAAGTTATGCATAAGGAAACATATGCACTGTTTCAATATATGATGTCTATATATAGACATCCACTGTATGATGTCTAAGTAAGATTAGATACATGTATCTTCTTCACCATACAGATTCCTTCATGGTGAAAAAAATGAAGCTCATTCTGGCTTTTGTAAGTTAATGCTAAGAATTATCACTGTGTGTTTCTGCAATATACATTTATAAAATCATTTCAAAATCAAATCTCCTAAAGCTTGTCTTTCCAGTAACTACAAACTTGCTTTCTGATACAAGGATGGGGTGTGGAACAATGTTTTATAGGTTGGTAGTAAGTTTAACTCTTATGTTTGGAAATTGTAATATGATATTTTACAGTGTCCCCATGACCTTTTACATTCTTCCTTTCAGAGAAAGAATCTGTTTCTTCCTATCTAGATGGATTATTGACTGTGCTAAACAGTTGTGTCTGGTACAGTATCTACCCAGGGGCTTCCCAAAGCACACATGAAAACAGAGATACCAAATCTTAGAGATATACAGGTTATATGTTGAGATCCTGTGGAAGTCAGAAAAGCTGAGAAGGTATCTGGATGCTAACCATGATGGTTGTCAGACACAAGGAGAAAGCTTTGTGTTGAAACCAGAACCCTGCCTCTATCTAACCATGAAAGCCTTGGATGATGTGGCTGAGAACCACCTAGCTGATCTCTTCCAACCTTTAGATGGTTGACCAGGCACAGAAAAATACTCACTGTGTCTTGTCTTTATTTTAGAAATGATTTGTTTACACAGTGGAGCTAGAATTAATTTCTGTTCCTGGAAATACAGTGGAGATAGAATTAATTTCTGTTCCTGGAAATTTCAGGAACAAAAATATGTGTGTTTCATTGGTTTATTGAAGCTATCTCAGGGCACACTATAGGTAAACTGAAGTCTCAACACCATCAGGGGAATAAGGACTTAAGAAAGGTGCCAGAATATTTTGTCTAACTAGAAGAGTACTAGCAAATTGCCACACATGGGCCAGCTTGTGTCAGGGTATTTCAACTGAAACAGATAACCACAGCAGGTCATTAGAGGCTATGTGCTAGCAGTATAGTAAATTGGGTTTATGAAGGACAAATACTTCACTGTTTTTAGTCCTCAAGCCTTAAGCTGAAAAAAATCTCCCAAAAGAAACAGTTCCTAATAAGCAGCTACCAACAAGCTCATCTCAGCTTAAACTTGATTCAGACAGTGGGATTTTGGACTGGAAGCTGTATCTGATAAATAACTGGGTGAGATTTAGACTGCTTTAGGAAAGGATTATAAATCAAAATTTATTTTTACTTTAAAGTTTCGTTCATTCTTTTAGTATATAACAATTTTGTTGGTGGAGTCCAGCAAAAATAAACTAAAGTCCCCTCTCTCATTAGATCAAAATGCTGATGGGTTTGAGAGGAAAAATACAGGAAATACATGGAGTGATTTTTGCATTTTATATGACAAACAATAGGAATTATTTTACAAGAACTTCCAAAACTTTTATGTGAAGGTTTGTTTTAGGTATGTCAAATTTGATACTTACAATCTATCAATAAGTAAGAGTTTTATCCTTTCTAGATTCCTCACAAATCTAAGGCATCTTTCAGGTTTTTTAAATGTTTATTTGTAGCATTTTCTCAGAGTATATTGGCCATGGTCTAAGACGCCAGATAATATAATGAAATCATATGTTATATATGAACGTAATAAAGCTTTGCTAGCTAGGCAAGCACATAGCAAGTGCCATCTGCCAAGTTGAACAGGTAGCCTAACACAGGAAGTCCCTGGACATAGAATAACTCCAGTGCACCACCTCACCATAGCTGTATGAAGTAGCCATGATAAGAGAATCATCTATTTTAGTTTACCAAAGCAAGACTCAGAACCAGGAGGAAATAATAAAACAAGTGCCTTCGTTTTATCCCACTGTTTGGGAATTCTACATCACCAGAGATATGAATTTAAATAGCCACACACATTCTTTATTTTTTCACTCGAAGTCTAGTCTTACCAATAGTTCATTCTGTATGTTTTTCCCTCTGTGATAGAGACCAGACCGAGGGCCTTGAACATGGAAATAAAGCTGTTCACTGAGTTCCATCTCCAGCCCCTAGTCAGTATTCTACAGGGTACTATATTTTTATTCTCAGGGAGCCTTTGATGCTAGATGACCAGGAAATAACAGAAGGTAATCAACAGTGTTTTTGACATGTGTTGATCACATTTGTGAATTCAGGTCTAGTCGATAGTATTGTCTGTTTTTTTGTTTGTTTGTTCTTTTTTTTTTTTTTTTATTTTTGGAACAGGATTTCTCTGTGTATCTCTGCCTGTCCTGGAATTTACTCTGTGGACCAGCCTGGCCTGGAATGCAGAGATTCACCTGCCTCTGCCTCAAAAGTGCAGGGATTAAAGGTGTGTCTCACCACACTCAGCAGTATTTTCCATTTTTATGTCCATATACTTGATGACTCTTCCTCCTAAGCAAATATTTTGGAGTATGAGACCTTTGTAGAAAGGGAGAGGAATGTGCGTGGACCTGCTTAGGAGCTGTGTCAAAATCTTCTGATGTCTTTATTTACTATAAAACTCTTTAGTTTTAAACCATATTGAGTTTTAAAATGTCATTATGATCATGCAGCTCTTAGATTCACAAGGATTTATTTTAAGGGTTGTTTAACTTGTCTGATGTTTCTGATATATTGATTCTTTGGTTTTGCAGATATTCCTTAATCTCTGCATATTAAGATATCTAACTTTACTTTGCCAGTGTTAGCATAGGTCACCAATGCTTTGTGTTCAAAGATCATCCTTCCTTTCGTCTGTAAATTGACTGTTAATATGGAGTTTATAAACTATTTTAATTAATAAAGCCACAGTTTTCCTCTGTGATTTAAATACGCTTTCATGTGGGCAGAGAGCATCATACGATTTAGTTCAAAGGGGCTAAGGATTTCACCTACTGAAGTCAGTTGCTTCTGAACTTCACTGAAGCTTTGTCTGGCATTAGGAAAGCTCAAAATCCTCTCCACCGCTTTCAAGTAGCAAGTAATGGAGTTTAAATTTTGTTCAGTAGATTTCTTAGTGAGGCTTGAAGTGTTTGATTTTACTGGATAAATGACTTAAAAGGTTGAGTAATTCGGCATATTGAATGCATTTTTGCATACCTGTGTTAGGTTGTTTAATGAAGAGGTTTTACTTTAATTGTATATCCTTAATGGCAGTAGAAGAAATTGATTTAAGTTCTGGCATGAGTCTTGAGACATAGAAGATAACTTGCTAAGAAGTTTGAAATCCATGGGGAATCATTTCCAGAGGGAGCCTTTTAACAAGTCTTCCTAGAAGTTAAAAAGTTTCTTTGAAAAATATAGATAAGATCTTGAATGGAAATATATATATATATATTTAGAGTTTATTTGAGGTACTGAATTGATTTTTCTCATACTACATCTAAAATGATTTCAAAGACAGAGTCTCTGTCTTATGTATTTTTATGTTGCATTCAAGAATTTTGTACATAAATATAATCCCCATAGATGTATTTTTGGCATATTTTAAATGTTGACATTTTAAAATAAAACTATTACATAATTTGTGATTGAGAATCAAAGAACTCACTGACAGGCCAACTCAATCACTTTTCAGTTGAAGCATGAGAGTTTCCTTAACATTCAGAATGTTATATTTGGACCGTCACTCTTGAGGTTGCATTCTAATATTTCCCTTTACAGACTTATGTCATTGCATTTTAAATATTTTGTATTCAACATGTCTCTGTGTATATAGTACAATATAATAGTTAAAACTTTATCATGCAATACTAAAATATAATATGATGCTTCTTGTGTGCTTAAAAGTCTTATATTCTTAAATTGAAATACTTATTCATTGTGGACAAAGAGTCAGGCAAGCTGGGGATGGAATTCCTGGTGTTCTATATTATAAACACATCTTCCATCAGTGACCTACATCTCCAGCTGTTTTTCGTTTGTTGTTGTTGTTGTTGTTTGTGTGTTTTGTTTTTGTTTTATATTGTTTTTCTGTTGTTGCTGTTATTTATTTTTATTTATTGTTGGTTTTGGTTTTGCTGATGGGGTTGCTGTTGGTGGTATAGCAGCAGAGGTGGTGGTGGTGGTGGTGGTGGTGGTGTGTGTGTGTGTGTGTGTGTGTGTGTGTGTGTTTTGGATACGGTCTCAATATTATAATTTAGATTGGCCTTGTACATGGAACAGATTTGGTTGCCCTTGAGCTTTTAATCTTTTGCTCTAACTTATGAATGCTGAAATTACAAACATAAACCACCAGAGATAACTTTATTCCTTAAATATGCTTATATATGTATTGTTAACATGAATATGTTGTAGTTTTTGTATTTCTTTTTAATTTTTACAAGAAGGTCATGAATCATCACTTAACTTATCATGGTTTAGGTAAACATTGTAATTATAAAGAATGATGCAAATGTAGGTCCTTAGAAAAATATTAAAAATGAAGTATAAAACATTCTTGAAGTCAGGTAGAGTGGCTTTAATACCAATACTCAGGAGACTCAGGCAGGAGAAACCTGTGAGTTCAAGGCCAGGCTGGTCTACATAGTGAATTTCACATCATCTGGGGCAACCTTCTTAAGAGATTATCTTTTGCTATTGAAAATTAATTTTTTTTTTTTACTAAGATAAATCTTGGTCAATAATTTGGGTGTATTTGATGGCAGTAATATTTCAAATTATAAGGTTTAACTGTTTCCATGATTACCTATGGTTTTCACTTTTGTCTGTGTGAGCATAAAATATTAATTAAAATATAAAGTAAGATTAGAAATGATAAATAAGACTAATGATTTTATTACTTAGCAAATCAAAGCTATACTTTAAAGCACAGTTTAAAAGAAATTACTGGAATATTTTATCCTATTAAAAATGATATGTTTGGTTACAATGAAAACAATCCATATATTGCTATGTTTTGAGTAAATGTTCCCCAAAGTCTCCTGTGTTAGAGGCTCGCATCCAGCCCACAGCACTAGTGGGAGATGGTTGAAAAATTGAAGCACTTGGGCCTAGCAGGGAGGAGTTAGGTCATCTACAGCATGTCCATAAAAGGGATGGATGTTTAGACCCCAGCACCAATCTCTGTCAATCACTGCTGCCATGAGCAGCTTCCTCTCTCTCTGCCTGCTCCCCTCCTGCTTAAAATTACTTTTCATCCACAGGGAAGTTGGTCAATCAGTTGAAAGTTCTAAAACTTTGGTCTAAACAAATGCTTCATTGTTTTAGTTGTTTTCATTGACTGTCTTAAGTGGCTGCTGTTGTAATAATGATAGAAATCTTATGAGCAAAACCCATTGGGTTGCCTCAGTTTGTAATAATGGAAAGCTTACTAACATAAAGACCAATACACACTACTGTTTTAGCTGTTTAAAGGCACTTTATTCCCTCTTTACCTAATATGTACTAAGAATAGGAATGGTAACAACAATATTTTAAAACATGTATATGTGTATGTTTAAATCCCAGGCTTTACATATTGTTCTACAGGACTCTGTCTTAGTAAAAGTACATTATCTCTTTAAATAATGGGAGAGGAGGAAGAAAAGCTCTTAAACCATGAGATTAATGTCAAGAGAAATAAGTAAGCATTTAAGGAAAAAAAATGAAATCCTCATGACTTATAGAAAGTTCAGGATAATTTTGAGAAAACTTTTTCTGTTTTGAAATTTTTATATTTGAAAAATAAACCATAATAAGATACCAAGTTTCTGAGATGTGTGTGAATTCACATGTGTGTTTGTGTGTATGCATGTATAAACTATCATGCTAATCTCAGCTCAGCTGTGAATTGTTTCACCAAAGAATGGCATACTTAATTGTTTTTTTAAATAGGACAGAACATTGAAAGAAGATGGCAGGAAACCATTAGAATAAGGCTAGTGAACCTAAATTAGGAGAAAGCCTATGCTTAAATAATGGTCCCAGAAACTGAATCACATGTTTGACTTATATTGTGGAAAGATGACTTTGTTTGTGAATATTGTGACATTCAGATAACTGGGGAATGGCATGGTAATATATTCAGTATTCTTTTGGTATCTCAAACTTTGCAGAAGTATGAACTGGAGACAGATATGAATGTCATCAGATCAAAGCCTAGGGAAATATTCACATGGACCAAGAGTTCTTAAGTGCAATCGTCCAAAACAAAATAACCCAATTAGAAATTAGCTAAAGAGAATGTTAATATGAAAGGATATCTCATCAAGGAAGATGCATAAATGGAAGAAAACATATAATAAAATGTGCAGAATCATGATCTTGGAGAATTGCAAATCAAAACTAGTAATATGACTAAATAGTTAAGCTGGGTAAAATTCCAAATAATGACAGTATCAAATGTTGCTAAGGATACTTCAGAATATGGATGGCTTTTGTTGCTTGGAAGAATACAATATTGTTTAGAAATCTTGGAAGAGAGTTTGATCTTTCATTTAAACCAATTTTAACTATGTAATCATGTTCCATGATGTTTACCCAAATGAGTTGCACACTTGTGCCTGAAAAGTATGTATGTGAATATATGTATTGCCCTTATTTTAATGTCAACACATAAAAGCAATCAAGATGAATTTCTTCCTTTTTAATTTCTTTTTGTTTTAAAATTCTTCTTTCTTTCTTTCTTCCTTCCTTTCTTTCCTTCCTTCCTTCCTTCCTTCCTTCCTTCCTTCCTTCCTTCCTTCCTTCTTTCCTTCTATCTTTGTTTCTTTCTTTTCCTTTCTTTCTTTGTTTCAAGACATTATTTCTCTGTGTATCCTTGGATGCCCTGGAACTTGCTCTGTAGATTAGGCTGGCCTCAAATTCACAGAGATATCTACCTTCTTCTGCCTCGTGAGTACTGGGAATAAAAGCATGAACCTGAAAAGGCCACCACCTGAAAATGTATTTCAATAAATGAAATGACATCCTCAAGAATCTCTGTGACAAGCTAGAAACCTAGTGCAAGGAAACTCCCAAATATCTATGATGGTGACCCTAGCTAAGATTCTTTCCATATTAAAGGATATGGAGCCTGGACTAGCCATCTCCTATAAGTGGGTAATTCTTCCAGTAGAGTTCCTGGGACATCAACCCAGCTCCCAAACCTTCAACTTACAATTTTTTTCCTACAAGATGTTCTGGGGTAAAGATGGCACAGTAATTGTGGGAGAGGCCAACCAATGATTTGTCCAGCTTGATACCCATAAAGTAAGAAGGAATCTAACCCTGGTCACTACCTGAAGGCACAGGAACTACAGACTAGATAGCCCAGAGACGTAAGATCAAACCAAACACAACTAGCAAAAAATAAAAAAAAAGTCAATGAAAAGATATTCTGTAATACTCATGTAATACTTCCCCCAGCAACTGATGGAAACTGAAAGAGAGATTAAGCAGAACTTGGGAACTCTGCAGAAAAGGTAGAGAAAGGAATATAAAAGTCAGGGGTCAAGACACCACAAGAAAACCCACAGAATCAACTAATCTGTACCCACAGGAGATCACAGAGACTGAACCACCAACCAGTACTGACATAGGCCCTCTGTACATATGATAACAGTTGTGTAGCTTGGTCTTCAAGTGGGACTCCTAACAATGGGAGCAGGAACTGTCTCTGACTCTGTTGCCTGCCTTCGGGACTATTTCCTACTTCTAATGGGTTGCTTGGTGTTTCCTTAGTAGGAGAGGAGGTGTCCGTCTTACTGCAATTTGATAAGCCATGGCTGGTTTGTCTCCATGGGATTTGTGCTCCTTAAGAAGAATGAAGGAGGAGTGACTGAGGAAGCAGGATTGGAGGATGGGGTGGTGTGGGGAGGTGGGAGGTGGGCTACACACTGAGAGGAGAGGGAGAAACTGATCAGGATGAATGTAGTCAGGTAAAATGAAAGAAAGAAAGAGAGAGAGAGAGAGAGACAGAGAGAGAGAGAGAGAGAGAGAGAGACAGAGAGAAAGTAATAACAACTAAACATATAAAAAGCCTCTAGTACAACCATGCAATGGAGTGATTTTTGTTGATCAATGTCTGAGTCTCTGAGTCTCCAGAAGCTAAAGAGATAATCAAACATTCTTTGAAAAATAGAAAGAAGCCAATCTCACTGTGTGTAAAGCTTACTCCAGCAACCTGCAAACGTGGAAAATGTGACACTGTGAAGACTTTGTGAGGAGAGAATGATGCATTGACCAAACATGGGGGACTTTACAAGAATGATCTGTGCTAAATGACACTACAGTGGTGGATTCTTGTTCCTATTTTCGTATTTCTGCTAAAAGTGAGTCCTACTGTAAATCGTATGTTATAGTATATAAGAGTATCAATATTGCCTGGAGAGTTATAGGCAATATACAACACTCGTGTAGAATGATATGCAGGGGAAATTTTGTGGGAAAGTAAGGCAGATAGCACCTCAGTACATCAAGAACTAAAACAAGCAGCTAAGGAATGCTGAGAGACATGAAATAGTCTTCTGCAGAACATAGTGTGACAATTGGTCAGTCATGAAAACATGCGTGCAAGTAGTATAACACAGATAGAGCAGGTTATTTTTATAAACACTATCTGAACACACATGTTATGAAGTGTATTTAATGAGAAAAAATGTCATAAGTTTTGAAAAAGAGCAAGGGGGTTTAGGAGAGATTAAGAGGAAAAAAAAAGGAAGGAAGAAACTAAGACAAAATCATCTGTTACTACTGAATATAAAGTAAGATACTCGGATAAAGATTCCCTTCTGGAAGGGTTAACAGTTTCAACTGCTGTGTGTGGCAGGAATTTCCCTGCCCAATCTATTTTAAATAATAGTGCAGCAGGAGGCTTGTGATTGGACAGTGAAAAGGGAGGTGGAGCTAAGAGTAGAGGAGAGAAAGACAAAGGAGAGGGGGGTAGGAAGACGAAAAATGGAGGTGCACGTGAACCCACATGGCTTTAGTAGCCTCAGGTAGTTATACATATCAAAAGGTTAAGATAATTCGAATAACTTGTCTAAATTGTGTGGGCATCTGGTGTATTGAGATTTTATTGATATATAAATCTAACTGGTTAACTATAAGTTTTGAGAGTTTTGATTTTACCGGGTAATAAGTGTTGTGGTGGCTGATGTGGGGTGGAAAATCGCTTTGTGTGGCTAGCGTGGCCGTGATGGGAGCTCTGGAGTTCTGGCCCTGCTGGAGAGCCTGCTGAGAAGAGTACACCAAGCTGGGACCAAGTAGTCCACCAGTGCTGGGCTTAGTGGGGGAGCTTGGATGGAAGTAGAGCCGGGAGCAAGCTGGTCATCTCTTTTTCAATATCTCCTGCTACAGCTGTGTGCTGTGAATTTCACTGTATCATGCCTAGACAAATTCTGACTTAGGTTTTAGATGTAATCCTATTTTGAGACTTTGCCATGATAATTAACTGCTATAAAATAAATGTGCAATGCTTTAACTAGCATCGAAGCCAAGATTTTTATCTTCACAATATGAAATCTACATAATGTTGATTGTGCTAGTTTGCTTCTCTGTTTGTGTGATAAACACCATGACCAAAAGCCTTCTGGAGAGGATAGAGTTTATTTTGGCTTAAATGTTACACAGTGCATCACAGAAAGAAGCCACAACAGAAGCTCAAGATGAGAATATGGAGGCGTGGACTCACACAGACGATGAAGGAATGTTACTTATTGGATTGCCTTCAGGCTCACAGTAAGATACTTTTCTTATATAGCACAGACCAATCTTCCTAGGCCTAGTGCCATCCATTTTGGGCTGATACCTTCTACACCTCCTACATCAATTGAAAAAATACCCCACAGATATTTGCAGAGTCCAGTCTTGTGGCTTCGATTTCTCAGTTGATACCCTCTCTTTCTTGGTGTGTCACATTAACAACTGAAGATAATTTTGAAACTGACCAAATGAAAATGCTCAAACTCAGTTTCCTAGTACTACCTTTACCTATAGACAGCTGCATGAAATTATGTTTCTATTTCATACTTTGTTGGTGAAGAAGAAACTTCTGTTAGCAAGTCAGTTGAAAATAGTAGCCAACTCTAAGTCAATAGTGATAGAGATGAAAATGTATTTGTTCTTTTTCTTCTTTCTTCCAAACTTTACAATGACAAAAAAATGAACTTACGTATAAAATATGGCCTACAGAGTACACATGTTGCAAAATGAGTTCACTTTAAATACTGTCAAGAGTGATGGTGGGCAATATGGGATTTAGGAGATATTTTCTATAGTTTGAGTGGTTTCCAATTTTAGCTCACAGGCTTGAATTATGTAATCTCTTTTGCACTGTGCATGTTTCTGCAGAATTAGAGGAGGAAACATCTATTCAATCGTTCAAAAGGGAACCTTTACATCTCAATACATGTAGGTGTTCTCGGTTTCTACTGGGTGGATACGCAAATTGTTCAGAGAGAGGTGTAGCTTCAGTATGTGTGGGTGATAGTCCTAGGTTTCCAAGTTTATTATTAAAAGAGGGGTGTGTATATAACTCAAGCTAGGTGGAGTCAGGGGCCTCTAAGCACTTTCCTATGCTTGACTGCCTTATTCAGACCTAACCATTCCTCTTCCTTTCTCCTTAGATTTCTGGGTACATAAGGGGAACAATTACTTCTGCCATACAGTCTCCAATCCCACCTTTGACATACTGCCTTGCCACTAGCTCAAGGGCTACAGGGTTAAATATTTTCATGTTGAATTCTCTTCTCTTGAGCCAAAATCAACCTTCTCTCTTAAACTGATCATCTCAGGAATTTTGCTCTTATAATAGAATGCTGATCAACAGCGAAAAAGATTAATTTTCATCAAAACCAGTATGATGTTTAAATAAAGGAAGATGCTTTAAACTGGTAAATAATAATATATTTTTCAAATTCTATAATAGTCGTAAAACAATAAAAAAGATGAGCTTATTTTGAAATTAAAACAGAAAAATTAGTGATAGGGTTGAATGAAAAAAGATGTCTTCAATATAAAGACTATTAGTAACAAAGTTCGGTCTGTAGGTTTTTGTGGAGCTTGTTTTGCAGCTGCTGCAGGCAGCAGCCTCCTTCACATTGCATATAGCCTGCTACTTTATGGAGGTCTATACGCGATTTTAGAGACAGCTTTCCAGAGATCCTCCTTTCTACAGGTTCATATTGTTTCCAGTCTTTCCCATAGATAGCTACACAGAGGGCCTTTGGTTTTAGGCACAATTAAGAGGTCTCATTGGCCAGGTCATCATTCTACATTCAAGGAGGTGATTACAAATGAACTTCAGGGCACAGCATCCAATAAGCAGTCTGTTCCAATAACTGTGAAATCACTGTGTTCTCTACTTTATATGGCTTCTTCAGTGCTGTAATTATACCCACTAAAATGTACATATTATACAAATGGATGAATAATTAGCAGCCGAGAGTGTTAAATAAAGGTCTAAAATCATCAACCACACATTATTGTGACAATCTGTAATCCTGGCACTTGAAAGGCTGAAGCAGGAGGATCATTGTGGATTCAAGACCAGATAGGCTACATGATAAGATCCTGTCTCGAATAGCAATAGTAAGAAGAAAACATGGAAATCAATTTAATAACTAGAAAACATTTAATAATAAGATAATGCTACTATTTATGAATTTATTGTGACACTATTTTCAATCAAGGCCAGATTTCTGGAGAAAGACAAAAGAGGCAAACTCACAGACCAGCGGTGGCAATATGTCACAGGGCCACTCTAAATGCAGTTTCTGCATTTAAGATGTTTCATCTCAAAACCATATGGATCTGGATTCCAAAGTTTTGCCCAGATTAAAGCAAGCCTGCTGAATCAGTCTACATTGAAAGTCTGGTTTCACTTTTGCATGGCCCTGAAGCCTTCTGCTAACTTTTACAACAGTGGTGCATTCTCATTCTGCAGGTGCAGCTATGCCAGTCTCCTGAGAACTTCTGTGCAGGGTCTCGGGACGGAGGGATCTGTTTCTCAAGAAAACTAGGGAGGTGTCCATTGGCCTTCTGGGTCAGAAGAAAGGTCACAACTCCTGGACACCTATGTCTGGCTGCTCTTATGTGATACTTAGGAAGCTGCTGGGGTCCCAGGGCCTCAGCCTGTTACTACAATTCTTAGCTTGCATACCAGACCATGCTTGCTTCTGTCGCCTTCTAAACTTTGGCCACCATGGTGAGTGGGTAACATTTGTGTAACCATTGAAATTAATTGGAGAGATACTCCATGACTTTAAATTCAGAGGGCTGGAATCCTATAGCATGCACAGAGAGAGCTAATGGCAGTGAGAACCAGAATAAAAGAGGATGCCTCCTTCTTTTTTTCCAACATCCCTTCTTCCTCATCTTCTGTCCATTCTCTTTTCTTCTTTTTTCTTCTCTTCTCTCTTATTCCTCTCTTCTCTCTTTCCCACTCACTCCTCACATTGTTCCCTGTTCTCCCTCTCTCCTTCTCTTTCCTTGTACCATTTTTAATTCCTCTTATTCCTCCCCATCTCCACTGCTCTTCCACCCCTGCCCCCTCTCTTCTGGAGTCTGAACCAAGGGCCTGCCACATGCTAGACAAATACTTCATGACCAAGCTGCATCAAGAGCCATGTGTGTGTCTGTCTTTCTTTCTTTCTTTCTTTCTTTCTTTCTTTCTTTCTTTCTTTCTTTCTTTCTTTCTTAACTTTTGATGAAGAGCCATAAGAGTTCTGTGGAAGAGGAGGTCCTTAACAGTATAACACACCACAGCCCTACTCTTTTAAGGTAATTAACCTCCCATTAGCCTAGGGAGGCCATCCATATTAACCTCCTGCATTAAGAATTCTTGTGTGGAAGTAGGCATTACCAATGAAGGAGAACCTTGGAACAGATGTGGGCACTGGTAATCCTTTGCTGCACTATGGCAGAAGTGTAGGTATTGGTGAGTGTCCCATACTTCTGGCTAGAAGCAGGCAGATAATAACAGCCTCCACAGAGTCAGGTTCAGGGCACATGCTCCTACAATTGCTCATCTATCCTGTTCTGTAGAGTTTGTCTTGTAGCCTGTTATATTGTGTTCAGTGCTCTGGCCACATGTTTCTTATGCTAGGAGGTGTTTATTATTTGACCATACAGTCAAAAGTGTAATTCTGGAGCATCCACACTGAGAGGATGAATGGCCTACTTACTAAGGTCTTCTAAAGAAGCAGCTGTGCTTTTGTACTCTTTAAAGTATGAAAAGAGACCACATCTATTTAAAGGCAGACTAGAAAGAAATAGTCACTCATATGAAGCTAGTTTATTTCAAGTTTTTAATTTTAAGGGTGCTAGGGAATGTGCCTTGGCATATGCTCTACCAGTGAACTATATCCACAGCCTCATAGACATTTTTAAGGGATGAATTGGTTAGCATTAAGATCATGTGTGTTTTGTTTTGCGTAGGTTGATTTAAAGTTTATTTTTGTCCTGCCCACAGTGAGAGTATATCTCCACTCATGTTGGCCAGGTCAGCATCCGGATTGGCAAAGCCACATGAGAATTCTGTGATTTAGATTACGGCTTTCTGCCAGATGGCCAGATGCTAAGTGACAAAATCATTGTAGTGGCATATGGCTCCTTCAGCAATATTTAACAAGGCATGTATTCTTGTCAACTTTTGTAGACCTTGAACCCTTGGTCCTTGTTAAGTGTGCCAGAGGCTCTTGCCTGCGATCTTTCTGCACTGGTTACATATTCGGCTTGTGTTCTTCAAGCCCTGCAATGTTAGTAGGAATGTGAAGGTTGTTAGTGATGGGTTCTGTTTACCTAATGTAGTATACACTAATACCTACTCTTAGATCTTCTGCCCTGACATCACAGACAAACAAGATGCTGCAAACAACTATGTACATGGGCACTATGCCATTGGAAAGGAGATCATTGACCTCAATGTCCAAGTTTGTAAATGCTGTATATAAATATGTATTTATCTGGAGTCTACACTTGATGGAGTGGCAAATGTCAGCATTCCTTCTTCAGTGACTGCCAAATGTAGAATATGATGCTCACTCTGTTAATTCTTCTACCAGATGTTTCCTAGGTTATGGGGCAATTTATGATGGGTCTATTGTACCAACAGAGCCCTTCCCATGCTCACATCAGTTGGATATGGTTATTGATTAAAAATAGTTATAAATACATTAAAAATAAGAAAACATGTCCTAGAATTAAACATTACATAACCCACACACACACACACACACACACCTCCCCGTACAGACTGATCAGTGTGTAATTCTTCAGGGATTCTTGACTTTCACATGTTTTGGAGTTATAACTAAATCTGGATTCACCACCCTGCTGGTAGAAATGTTCTCTCTGTTGACTATTGTAAGAATCCCAAGTTAGAGTCTTCAATATACTAGATCTACCAGGTAGCAACTGCAAGAGATTAACCCTACAGTTCCATTTTATCATTCATTCTATCCTTGAGCAGGCTAAGTACATGTGTATTCACAGTAAACAATAAGGCCATGTAGGAGATCTGTTGGAGAAACTTCAATTTCAATGCCCAATTTATACTAACCTTCTGAGTGATGATCACCTACAATTTACATAAGTTATCCTATATGTATGCTGGTCAGAGACTGTCTCTCTAAAGAAAGAGCTGAAGGGGTCATTCCTCCAAAATCGTTCTGCCATTTGGCCATCTTGATGGATGTCAGGTCTAGGTAGTACATCTCCCAGCAAGTGCTACCAATGCTTGCCAGACTGTCTAATATGAATGGAGATGTCTTTGTGCCTCGCATGAATGTTTCCCTTAAATTCAATAGAGTACAGAGTATTGATCCGACAGAATTTTAGAGCAACCTTTAGGTTACTCGCACACTTTTTCTTTCTGGCCACATATGTCACCACCATTTGTCCTGAGAAAGTCTGGCATAACTATTCTACTCTAGCAGAGCTCATCAAAATCTTCTTGGAACCATGTAATCACATGGTAAGATGTTATCATAGGCATGATAAATACATGCCTACTGAACCATAATCTTTGATTTCTAAAGATGTCAATGCTGCCATTGTCACCATCTAGCCCATTATAGCATCCAGTGGTGAACTGGTGCACCATTTGGCTTATAAGTTGGGATTAACTGTCAACTACCTACTATATTACCTGACTTAGGTTCTATGAGATGTGAATATGCTGAGCAAGATCATGGCCATTTACTGAGGTAAGGTCTTACTTAGACATCCTCTATGAAATGATTGGTGCCAAGTGTGACTTTGTTCACTGGTATGTGGGTAGGGAAATGGAGGAAGGAGTGTTTACTGAGGCTCATGAGGAGAGGGGTGTGCTAGAGAACAACTAAGAAAAGATTGATATGGATTCTACGGAAAGGAGGCTGAGGAAGAAACAGAAAAGCCAATTATACATTCTTCTCAGTGCTACTGTATGTCAGCCAAGTATATACCTCCTATACTCACTGGTATATGGGTGAGGAGATGGGAGATGTTTTTCAATCATGAGAACATGACTGACGCCAAGTGTGCATTTGTTCATTGATATAGCAAAAGAAATAAAAGTAGAACTTTCGAATTTTTGCTGGTGTGTGAGGACATGGCTGCCGTGGAGAAGGATAATGGAGAAACGCTTTGGGATTCTGTTGAAGGAACTAGGGATGGAGAGGAACACTAATTTTCTTTTTTTGTTCTTGCTGTCATAGTCTTAGAACTATGACATTAGTTTAGTATTATCTGACTAGCACCAAATTTCATTGAATCACACACACCCTTCCCATCAGTAACTGTGGGATTTTTCTTTGTCTCCAAATAAAGGTGTTTTAAAAGTTTTAACTCCTCTGCTTCTAAACCTTTCTTCATTGTAATTTATCCAGTCTTGAAGTAGAAAGCCCTAGTGACATGTTAGTGTCAAGGACTTCCAGCACCATCTCCTATGTGGGGAAAGGAAGAAAAGCTAGAGTAGATTCTAATGCTAGCATTTTTCCCCAGACATTCCATATAGTGCTTGGAAAATGATGGAAATCTACCTGACTATTAGCACTAACATAGCTCTTAAGATGGAGACTGCAGGCTAGCTGTGGCAGAGTACTGAGCATTGGACTCAGTATGTAGCACTAAAAATATATGGTTACATATTGGTGGTGAATTAGCATTAAAAAGTTTTTCATTTCCTGTCAATGGTTGTTTATGGGAACCAAAACAGTTTATTTTTTTTTTCATGCTTTCACTGTGTAGCATTGACTGTCCTAGAACTTGCTCTATAGACCAAGCTGGCTTTTAATTCAGAGATTTGCCTTTCTTTGTCTCTTTGGTGGTTAGACTAAAAGCATGTATCATTACTACCTGGTTATTATTATTATTATTATTATTATTAATTATATCTCAAAAAGTTCCTTGAGGTGAAGAGAGATGCCTTTGTACTGAATAAGTCTTCATTCCCAGCTCTATGAAAATGTGAACGAACTGGTAGTACGCATGAGTATAGAGCACTTCTCTCTCTCTTGTAATGCTTTGGGTTCAATCCTCAGTATTTAAGGTAGAAAAATTAAGACCTGAGGGAATGTTAAAGAATGTAGTTATGATAGTCCCTGAAGCCCTACGCGGGAAGAAAGTCAGTTATTGAATGGCTCGTGTCCATCAGTAGAAGGCTGTATTCCATGATGAAATGACAACACTGGTAATGTTAGGAGAAAGGTTCATAATGAGTAGCACTTTTTGTGGTTTAGTGAGTATGTGTGTGTGAGAGAGGGGAAGGGGAAAGATAGGAATAGGCCAAGGGAGAGGCAGAGGCAGAGGCGAAGGCAGGAGGGAGATCAGGGTAGGGTAGTGAGCCTAGCAAAGCCTGCATGCTAGGCAAGTGCTCTCCCTACTTGGTACAGCCACAGTTTTACATTTTGTGACAAGATCTCTAAGTAGCACAGCTTGCCTTATATTCATTTGTAGTACAGACACATCTTTTAATGGCAGCCTTTCCACCTCAGCTTCCCTAGTTGCTTAGGCTACAGGTGTGTCCCATAATGCCCAGCTTCATTCTTTAACTATATAATATGGTTTTCGGTAAAGTGTCCTGTCCAGCAGGACATTAAACAGGGGTCCGAGGAGGTCACCTGAAAGAGAGCGGGGGGAGCAGGCGAAGACACAAGGAAGTCATGACCTGTCTATAATCTGATCAGATCATAATTTTTACTTTTGCACACACAGGTTATATACACAAAAAGGCAGGGTGTGGGGAAGGGGATGACGCAGGAGTGTAGGTGTTCAGGGGGAGTACAGATCTCTTCCAGAACAGAGTGTCAGCTGGGTGAAGGTTTAGGAGACAGAGCACTATGACTCTGCCAATGATTCACTTGTCTTTATCTAAGTTGGTACTATCCACCAAGGTTATCCACCTGCAAGACCTTATGACTAGGCTTGGCAGCCTTCCACCAAAGCTGTCTGTTTACAATAACTCCCAACTATCTGTTTCAGTGTTTTTCCACAGAGACCCAAGACTTGGTGAGAGCAGGCATGTATGTCAGGCCTATTGCTGATTTTAGGCCTAATGGCTGATTTTAGGCCTTCAGTGTATGAGCAGGGCTGCTCCTGACAGTAAAGGATGTTTTATTGGGGATGCTTTTAAGTAGAAGCCGCCTTGCCTAGCATGTGTGAAGCCTTTCTGCCAAAATTTCTCTTTGGTACTTTGTCATAATGATACAGTTTATTTCCCTTGTAATGAATCAACCTACTTTTCAATCACTAAGTAGTAAATCATTTTTCTCCTAGTTATGCCATATGAGGTACTTTCTAAGTTTAGAATTGTTGTCTAAAATGTCTTTATATTTACTCTGGAACAAGTGCTCTGAAAGAATAAACCAAACTCAATTATAAATCTGTGTGTTATTGATCAATAAAAGTGATTTAATTTCAAAGAAATACTACCTTCAGAATCACCAAAACTATGCAGTAGTTGGGTATAAATATCCATATGACAATGTTTTTAAAGTACCAAAGTTCATGAGATATTGATAAAATAGATTAAATATTAAAATGTGTAGATGTTTCACGTGTAGCCTTCTGAGAAATAATGTTATAAAACTGTAAGTTCTCAGGGCTTCCCTGGCCTCTGTGTGGCTGCTGCACAAGCTCACCAGACTACCACCTTTTAGTGACATGTAATCTTCTGCTCCATGTATATGTCTAGAAGTGGAATCAGATATGTAGACAATTGTACATTCAGAGTGACATTTTTCACACTTTTTAATATGCAATCCTTTATATAGCCAACAATTACTTTCCATAGACATATGAATGGATAAAGAAATAGTGAACTCTGGTGGTTACCATAAGATGTGGTATAAAAATTGAGACTTATTCAAGGGGTATGAAGTTGTAGTTAGATATAATGAATAAATTATTCATTTTGAGGCAATGTATATACATCAGCTGACTGAATCACTTTGTACTGTCCTCGTATAACGTAACTGCTTTGTGCCATAATTACATTTGATTGTGTTTTGTTGAAAAGCAAATGAATGAATTAAGAACAACAGAAATTCCCAAAGCATACAAATTAAGAGCATGTTACATGCTGACAGGAGTCAGCATGGGAGAGCTTCAGTAGTCAAAGCTGTAAAAGTAGAGCAAGAATAAAGCAATAAAGGTTTGGGTTATAATATGATATGACTGACTGTGAGTCCATGCCAGCTTACATGAAAATCAAATAACAATATGAAGAGAATAGATTAATTTTCCATCTCAAAATTTCCAAATAAATTATACACAAACTCTTCCTGAGCAAGGTGGAAGTGAGGTTAGCACCACTGGAACTGAACTGCATTCCAGAGTCAAAGAACTTTACAGTGAGGGGAGTATGAGAACATGACTTTACACAGATAGTCATGGCCAATGTCATCATAAATAACTCATGCTGACTGTGGATACACATGTCTGTACACATTGGATAATTCCTCTCTGTGTCTTCTGCTCTAAAACATCAGCCTCTGTCTACCCAGAGAAAACATGGAAAACAAGTTAAGGAATGTTTTACAAATACTGAGCCATGATAAATACTATCTCAAAACTTAAAAAATTTGAAAATCTGTGACAAGACACAGGATTCTAAGGATATGTGAAAACCATATATCATAGTAACTAGATATATGGTAACTAGAACAGTACAAGTGGCTAATAAATACTGGAAACAAATCTTCACATTTTTAGTCATCAGAAAACTGCAAGCCAGGGCCATCAGAAAACCATTCTTTGGAGCAAGGGATGGGAAAGAGACATGAATGAAGCTGCTTGTTGGGTTTCTAGGCATATCCAATTGACCCCTGTGGTCTTATCATACATTAATCAAGAGAAATCACATTACCTTAGCCTTATCCTGCTTGGATATGTGCCTAGTAGCTTTGGTGACAACAGCCTTTTTCTACTTGTCAAAAATTCTCAACTTTAAAATGCTTTCAAAATTTACTTGTGCTAAAAGTATTAGATTAGACAAAATACTTACTGACTGCCATATATTGTTGTAAATTTTACTTAATTTTGTCTTTCTCTCTGTCTTTCTCTTTAGCCTTCACTCTCTTTTTCTGTTTCCCCACCTTTCTTAATTGGATTAATCTTGTAATACAAGAAAGCAGGTAGGTAATAAGATATTCTTATTTAGGAAATTTTTGATCACCCTAAGATCTTAAACACTTACTATGTTTGCACATGTGGACTAGATTTATATTTACCTTTGTTCTTTAGGGTCATAGTATATTTTGAATTAATTTTGGTCATGCTTCCAATAACTGTACAGTGATTTGCTGTGTTCACATTAATGTGTGCTTTTCCTAGCAATATGTGTTGGAAAAAACATCATTATATTTGAAAATCAACTGGACAACATATGTAGATCTATTTGATGAACTCCACTTTGGCTCAATAATATTGTTACTAATATTTCTTCACAGCCCAGACTGTCCTTGAAGTCACTAACTCTCCATGGCTACCCTTACACTTGTTATCTTCTGGCTTTCTGCCCCACATGCTGGCATGAGAGTTATGTGCCATTATGGATGGTTCTATTCTGGGTCAATATCACTTTCCCAACCTTACCAGGGCACACTGTCTTCTGTTAGAGCAACTTGAGATCAGTTAGTGTAACTTCCTCACTCTTCATTTTCCTTCAGATTTTAATGTGTTTCACTGAATTTATGTATCAATTTTGGCAGAACTGTTACATCAACATTGGTTCTTCTGACCCATAAAAAAGATATTTTTAAATCTGTTTATTTTTCCTTGCAATGGTTTGTCTTGACCGTGAAGAAATTTTCTCATTATCTTATTAGATAGAACCCTAAACATTTCAGATTTCTTCCAAGGATTACAAACGGTAGTCTTTTGTTAATGTTTGGCAATTTGTATTATTGTAGTATATAAAAGTTAATTGTTCCATATTGATCAATGCTGTCACATTCACTCATTTGTTAACTTTTACATATATTCTTGAGAACATTCTATTGAGGCAGTCCAGTTGTACACCTGGATTTTTTTTTACACTGTAGATTTTTCCTATCATCTCAGAATAATAACCCTGAATTCTTCAGCTTCCTAATTACATTGTCTAAAATACCTATTAGCAAATTGTCAGTGAAGAAAGGAAGTGGTACAGGGGAGGGTTTGAAAGGAGGAAAGGGAATAGAGAAATTTGGTGATTATTTTCTCAAATAGTTAAGGAAATATTTTTTAAATACAATAAAAACAGAATGAAAGAAAATATTGACTACTGAAATCATTAAATAAATGACTTTTATCCAATGTATAGTTAGATCCTATTCAACAATAAAGAAAAATCAAGTATAAATACAAAGGGGAAAGAAATCCTTAAAAGTAATAAAGAGGATTTTTCTGTGATTTGTGGATTTCACTGAAAATTAATTAGTCATACTTAAGGTTTACCCTAAAGGACTTTTTAAATTCAATTGAGGAAGTTACCTTCTTATTATAGTTTGTAAACAGAGGTTAATTTGTGTTTTTATATTATTATATATTAATAATCTATTACTTTGTATCACATTCTTATTTAGCATCAATTGAAGTAGTATTTGTAAGAAACAGATTATATTGATGATAACATAAATTCACTATCTTAAATAGTGCAGAAACTTGGGGAAAGACTTATTTTAGTTTCTTTTATGAGTTTCTCTGTGTGCCTGTGTGTGGGTATATACATATGAGCACAGGTCTCCAAACAGGCCAGAGGCACGGAATATACTAATGTTGACATTATAGTTGGTTGTAAGCAACCTGATGTGAGTGCTAGGAACTGAACTATGGTCCTCTGCAAGAGGTCTTTTATTTTGTCCTTTTTAAAACATTCCTATAATACTTCATTCTACTTGCATATTGGGGCTTGGGTAGTCAGCCCTTGGTCTATAGTTTCTTAAGTATAAACTCACTATAATTGATTCAAAATTGTTCTTTCCTTATGTATTTAGTGACACAAATTTTCTTTCAGTTACTTTCTCAAATGTAGTTGCAGAATATTTTATTTACTGATTATTTGAAAAGTTTATATTTAGTTATGAGTAAAGTTTTACCACCGACCTTATTGTCACAGATTTTAAATTTGTTCTATTATAGTTAGAGAATTTTTATATTTGTTTTCAAAGTTTGATTTGCACTTTTAAATTTTTATATTATACTATTAAATTTTTGAAAATGTCATTTTGTGCATAATATAAATCATGCAAATGTGTATTTCTAACAACTGACCCTTGTGTAATATTGTTATATATTTTCTACATGTATTATAATTAGTATAATATGTCATTACATCTTAAAGAATAATATTCTGCTTGGGTTTTGAATAAATAGAAATATGTTTTCTTTTGAGGTCATATATATATGTATTTCTAGTATTCTTCATTTCAATAATAAATCTTATTTTCTTCACATTATTTCCCTTCTGTCCAAGTAAATTTCACTTCTTTTGACAGTGGAGGCTTTTGGCAGTGAATGTTTTATACTTCTGTTTTTTGAATCACTGTTTTACTTTTATATCTGAAAGCTGATTGGCTTTATAAGGAATTTGTTATTAACCTCTCTGTTTATCTTTGTCCTTCAGGATCTTATCTGCTGCTTTATTAGCCAGCTGAAGGTGCAATCTGAACTCATCCGTCTCTGCTCCTTTTGCTCTATTTCATTTTGTCTGTGTTTTGTGATAGTTCCTTTCCTTTACCCTTTGTTCCTATTTTCCTTATTTCTGTGTGTCTTTTCCTCCCTCCCTCCTTTCTTTCTTCTTGTTTAAAGATTTTTTTATACAATATATTTTGTCAGCTCTTGAAGTTCACTGGCTATTTTTCTATGTCAGTGTTGAGTCTGTTGATGACCTTATCGAGAATTTTCAGCTACGGTTTTAATCTGTGTGAGAAATTTGATGTACTTTATTGATATAACTTGCTTTATCTATGAAACATTTTTATGCCTTGAAATTGTGTATTACATCTTACCACATACTGTCTGCTAATTTATGACCTGTGTCATTGTTAGGGGAATTCTGATTGTTTCTTAGAGCCATTGTGTGTAATAGTCCTTGGTTTTTTTTTTGTTTGTTTTTCATTTGTTTGTTTGTTTGTTTTAAATACCTGATTACATTTTAAAACACTACCATCTCCTATGTTGATGCATTCTTGGTGCCGCTTTTTTGTTCACTGTTTCTGTTATCCCCACTTTTTCTCATTAGTTGGTATGGAGTTAAGCAATGCAAGTGAGCCTTTTATAGATTTTTGTCCACATTTTTAAATTGATAGAAAGATCCTTGTCACTACTCCTTGCCTGGACACAATAATACTGAGATAAGATTTTTACCCAGGTGGCATTAGATTTTAGAGTGTAATTTTTATTTTAGATAAACTGTATTAATAAATTTGATATGTGGCTCCTGATTACACTTTATTAATCACATACTCAGTATCTTTGTCTCTGCATCTCTCTATATCTGTCTCTATCACTATCTCTGTCTGTCTCTCTGCCTCTATAACCAATCCAAATCATTGCATAGAGAATACAGAAAACTGAAAGATTATTTAAGATCTTAGGTCTCTTAATTAAGGAGACAATTGTGTGAATAAGACAGTTTATCATCCATTATATCTTGAGACTTTTAATGAATATTTAAAACACTTAATTTAAAAATTCTGTTTTACTTTTAGCATAATTTAGGTATGTTTGCCCTAAGTAGATTAATAAATGCATAAGTACGATAACACCTTTAAAATGTTAATGCATTGTTATTCATGAGAAATGTTAAATGATAAAATATAATCTTTTATAATTTCTCAAAACTGAGGGCTCCATTGAGTAACTAATTTCTGTGAACTTTTATAATAAATAAAAAATACTCTAATTAAAGATTTATGTTTTATCATACTTGGTCTTTAATAAAGAGAGTTGCTCAGCTTTTTAATTATCTTCAGTTATTGGAAGTTATTAACTAGGATGAAAATGAATTAGTTCTCTTCTCCCTTATACCTTGATAAAAGCTAAGAAGGAAAGAAAAAAAAAACAAAGAAACTTTTGTTTTTATATTTCTTACTCAGCCTTCTAGTTTTGTCAGACTAGAATATTTTACAGGACTCTAGAATTCCAGGTATTTGCAGTTAATATTAACTCCATGTTAAATAAACCACTCAGTTGGTAAACATACAGAGCAATGGATTTAAAAGAACTCAGACAGGCAGTAAAGGAAAATGACAAACATTTACCCCAGACAAATTCTCTCTTACAAAGCCACTTTAAACACACCCCAAGATTGGGGAGATATTTGTTGATGTTTCCTGACTGGTTCAATCTATTTACAATGGGAGGCCTTTTCCTGGGATGAATGGCTTCAAAATATCAGGTAAAATTAGATCCCAGATTTGGTAAACTTTTTGGCCAGGTGGCCATTTTCATGGGATCACAACAGACAACACAACCAGATGGCTATTAGGAACATGTGCACCTCTGCACAATCCAAGCCTGGGATAAAATCACCCTGCTCTCTGACTCATAAGACCCTGCCACTTCCTTGCTATTTCTCCTCCCAAAGTCAAGAGAGGCTGTATTTGATTTTGTTCTTAGAGCTAAAATGAGCTTAGAGAGAAAAAATTCTGACCCTGCAACTGGGGACTTCCTTCTTAAAAACGTCATATGGGAGGGTATGACTTCTGAGTTCAGGCTTGCCTGCCAAGGTCTTAAAGATGAACACTATGATAGATGGGCTGTGGCAACCCATGACATAGGAACAACATCATATCAGGTTACAAATGTAGCTCAGGCTTTAGCAGCTGCAAGAGAAATAGAAAGGTTCAACTTTAAGTGTGCAAAGAAAGGACACTGGAAAAATGAAAGCCCAGAAAAGTCCTTTTCCATAATACCCCTAAGATAGTCTGCTCCCAGCTGTCACAAAAGTTTCCACTGGAAGAAAAGATTCTCTTACCCAGTGTGATAAAGATGGCACACCACTAGAATCTTTAAACTTAAAATGAGGCAACCTTCAGTCCGTACAGTAAGAGGGAAAAGTGTTCTAATAGATGCTCTATGTGTATCCAGCATCTCAGAGAACTCTCATCCAAAAATAATCATAAAAATAGATAACAACCCATTCAAATGCCACATTGATACTTTTACAGACAAAACAATTTAAAAAACAAGAATCTCTACACATTGGCCATAAATCTCTAAATCTCAACTCCTAGGGCTAAGGGGCACCCCCATACCTTTATCATTAATCTGGCCTACAGATGAGAAGACCTTGATGGAGCTACAGGGCTAATGTGCCCTCTAGTAGCTAACACTACCCCCAGTCTCCTAGGGAGAGATATTTTACAAGTTCTGGATGTGGTGCTTGCCACCCAATAAGAAAGGAATTGCATCAGGATAGATGATCATACCAATAAAGAAAATGATACCCGCAAAAACTTTAAAGAAACCCCATCAAATCACCCTCAATTCAAAGGGCCATTATTGAATTTAGTATTCCCTCCCTTGATTGACTTTTAAATGAAGCTATCAGATTGGATGGCCTCTATCAAGGGAGAAACTTGAAGCTCTTACATAAGTGGTAAAAGAGCAGCTTCTACTATAGCACGTGTGTCCCTCCTAAAGACCATGGACCATCTCTTTTGTCTAGACAAGAGGACTATAATATTATTCCAGTCTTTCTGTCATCAGGATGGTCTTTGAGCCTTGGGAGGAAGGTTTATAATATAAATTCCCTATTTATGGCTGATCATGACATAGTCATTTATTCTCCGCATTTTGACCCTTCTCGGGTCTCTGTGTTGACTAACATCTGTTCATTAAAGGGATATAATTATGACTATTTTCATGAAAATTTAAAGTTCATTTTCTCATGTAATTTTATCTATAATTTTTGCAGTTATTACAACTTAGAGTTTAATACAAATTCTTTGGGAATTGTTCACTTGTGTATAAGTTTCATCTCTAGATATATATATTAATTGAGGATAGTAACTGTATGTAATATATTTTTCTTCATGTCTTAAAATTCTTCTGCATTTATTTGCTATTAAAATACCTATGCACTGCACCTCCCATCTGGCCTGGCCCTTCCTCTGGGCAGATCATCAGTATGTCTTCCCCTTTGAATACTCAGCAGCTGGAAGGCCTCCAAGGGATCTGCTGCACCCAGGGCAACAGATAAGGGACCCTCCCAAGTAATCACAGCACCTGGTATCCCCAAGGAGCCCAGAGGACTCTGGGCCCATCTCCTCAGCACAAACTCCACATCCCTTGTGATCTGTGCTTTCTGCTGTGGCAGATCATCAGTTTGTTTGTCCCTGTGAAAAACCTAAAGTATGAAGGCATTCCAGGAGAACTGCTGCTCCTAGAGCAACAGACCACACACTCTGAAGGTTTCCCAGAAAATCTGCTGCACCCAGGACAACAGGACAGATCATCAGCATGTATGCCCCTCTGAAGACCATATTATCTGAAGGCCTCAAAGGAGATCTGCCAAAGCCAGGGCCACAGGTCTCCCAGGAGACCTGAAGCAACCCAAGAACACAGGAGGCAGGCACCAAACAAACACCCAGGCCAGTTAACACCAGAGCTAACCAGATGGTTAGAGGCAAGAACAAGACCATAAGCAACAGAAGCCAATATACTGCGGCACCATCAGAACTCAGTTCTCCCATGACAGCAAGCCCTGGATGCCCTAACATACTTGGAAAACCATGATGCTGACCTAGAATTCTATCTTATGAACAAAATTGTGTCCTTTAAATAGGATATAAATAATCCACTTAAAGAAATACAAGAAAACATAGGTAAACAGGTAAAAGCTCTTAAGGAGGAAACAGATTCCTTAAAGAAATACAGGAAAATTATTAAAAAAGGTGAAGGGATTGAATAAAGCAGTTCAAGACCTAAAAATGTAAATAGAAACAATAAAGAAATCACAAATAGAGGCAACCATAGAAACACAAAACCTAGGAAAGACATCAGGAGCTACAGACACAAGCATCAACAACAGAATACAAGAGATAGAAGAGAAAATCTTAAGTGTAGAAGACACTCTAGAAGATATTGACACAACAGTCAAAGAAAATTCAAAACATAAAAACTCCTAACCCAAAACATCTATCAAATCCAGGATATAATGAAAAGACCAAATCGAAGAATAGTAAGAATAGAGGAAAGCAAAGATTCGCCACTCAAAGAACCAGAAAACGACTTCAAATATTATAGAAAAAAAATGTCACCAACCTAAAAAAAGAGATCACCATAAATGTACAAGAAGCTTATAGAACACCAAATAGATTGGACCAGAAAAGAACATTCTCTCATCACATAATAATCAAAACACTAAATGCACAGAACAAAGAAAGCACATTAAAAACTGTAAGAGAAAAGACTAAGTAACATATAAAGGCAGATCTATCAGAATTATGCTGCACTTCTCAAGGGAGACCCTAAAAGCCAGAAGAGCCTGGACAGAGGTCATCCAGACCCTTAGAGCAAACAACCACTAGTCCAGGCTACTATACCCTGCAAAACTTTCAATCACCATAGAAGGAGAAACCAAAATATTCCAGGACAAAACCAAATTTAATCATTCTCTATATATCAATCCAGCCCTACAGAGGATTCTAGAAGGAAAACTCCAACACAAGGAGAGTACCTAAATGAACAAAAAACCCAAGAAATTAATCATCTCACAATAAAACCAAAAGTAGAGAATCACATACACATAATGCTCCCTACAACAACAAACATAACAGGAATTAACAATTATCTGTCCTTAATATCTCTCAATATCAACAGACTCAATTCCTCAATAAAAAGACAGAAACTAACAGAAAGGATATGCAAGCAGGATCCAGTATTTTGCTGCATATAAGAAACACAGTTCAGTGACAAAGACTTATTCTACCACAGAGTAAAGTCTGGAAAAATGTCTTCCAATCAAATGATCCCAAGAAACAAGAAGGAGTTGCCATTCTGATATACAATAAAATAGACTTTCAACCAAAAGTCATCAAATGAGATAGGAAATAGTACTTCATATTTATCAGGGAAATAATCCACCAAGAGAAAGTCTAATTAGTGAATATCTATGCCCCAAACATAAGGGTGCCCACATTCATAAAGGAAACTTTACTAAATCTCAAAACACACCTTCAACACCACACAGTAATAGTGGGAGACTTCAACACCCCACTCTCACTAATAGGTCATTGAAACAGAAACTAAACAGAGACACAATGAAATTAATAGAGGCTATGTATTTATCAGACGACTTTAACAGAATATACAGAACATTTCACCCTAAATAAAGGAATATGTGTTCTCAGCAGCTTACAGTATCTTCTCCAACATTAACCACATATTTAGCCACAAAAGAAGCCTCAACAGATACAAGAAGATTGAAGTAACCCCATGCATCCTATGAGATCATCACAGTCTAAGGCTAGACTTCAATAAAAACAAAGACAACAGAAAATTCACAAACAATGATAACTTAATCAGGGAAGAAATGAAGAAAGAAATTAAAGACTTTTCAGAATTTAATGAAAATGAAGGCACAAGATACCCAAACTTATGGGACACAATGAAAGCAGTGCTAAGAGGAAAACATATCTCGGAGATATCCTACACTAGCAAATTAACAGCACACTTGGAAGCCCTAGATCGGAAATAAGCAAACACACCTGCAGGAAATAGCCAAACTCAGCACCAAAATCAACCAAATAGAAATAAGAAAACCATACAAAGAATCAACAAAGCCAAAAGCTGATTCTTTGAGAAAATCAACAAGATGGATAAACTCCTAGACAAACTAACTGAAGGGCACAAAGATAGTATCCAAATTAACAAAATCAGAAATGAAAAGGGAGATATAACAGCTGAAACTGAGGAAATTCAGAAAATCAACAGACTCTACAACAAAAACCTATATTTTACAAAACTGGAAAATCTAGATGAAATTGATGATTTTCTACACAGATATCATGTACCAAAGTTAATTCAAAATCAGATAAACTATCTAAGCAGTACCATATACCCTAAGCAAGTGTGTGCGTTTGTGTGTGAGACTTCAACAGTGAGTTATTATAAAAGCCAAGTTTGCCAGCCCAGTCCTTTAAGCTCCCAGTCTGAGAAGCAGCCCTGCACTTTTTTCCCATTGTTCTTGTCCCTTCAGTCAGGGGCTGGCACTCACCAAGTCTATGTGTTCCCATTTGGACTTTCAAGTTCTGGAACTGTGAACTAAATAAACCACCTTATTGCTAAAAACCCAACCAACCAACCAACCAACCCACCAAACACCAAATCTCCCAACACGAAAAAAGCCCAGGACCAGAAGGCTCTAGTTCAGAATTCTACCAGACATTCAAAGAAGACCTGCTACCAATATTCCTGAAACTATTCCATAAAATAGAAACAGAAGGAACACTTCCTAATTCATTTTATAAAGCTATAATTACTTTGATACCTAAACCTCATAAAGACCCAACAAAAAAAACTTCAGACCAATTTCACTTATAAATATTGATGCAAAAATACTCAATGAAATTCTAGCAAACTGAATCCAAAAACACATCAAAATCATCATTCACCAAGATAATGTAGGCTTCATCCCAGGGATTCAAGGTTGGCTCAACATATGAAAATCCATGAACATAATCCACTATATAAACAAATTCAGAGGAATAAGTCAAATGACCATTTTATTAGATGTTGAAAAAACATTTGGCAAAATACAACACTCCTTCCTGGTAAAAGCATTAAAAAAATCAGAAATTCAAGACCCATATTTAAACATAAAAGCAATATACAGCAAAACAACAGCCAATATAAAATTAAATGAAGAGATACATAAAACAATCTCACTAAAATCAGGGACAAGACAAAGCTCCCACCTCTCCCTGTATCTTTTCAATATAGTACTCAAAGTTCTAGCTAGAGTAATAAGACAAAAAGTGAGATCAAAGGGATAAAAATTGGCAAAGAAGAATTCAAGGTATCACTACTTATAAATGATATAATAGTATATGTAACCAACCCCCAATATTCTACCAGATAGCTTTTACATTTGATAAACAACTTCAGCAATGTGGCTGAATATAAAATTAACTCAAACAAATCAGTAGCCTTCTATTTGGTTCAGAAAGAAAATGGGGAAACAACACCCTTCACAATAGTTTCAAATAATATAAAATATCTTGTTGTAACTCTAACCAAACATGTGAAAAATCTATATGACAATAACTTCAAAGTTTCTGACCTAGAATAGGTCCTGTCTAAAAGAACTGCAGGGACTAAAATGGAGAAGAGACTGAGTGAAAGGCCTTCCAGTGACTGGCCCAACTTGGGTTCCATCTCAAGGGGAGGCTCCAAAGCCTGACACTATTAAATATTCCATGGTGTACTTACAGATAGGAGCTGTCTCGTGAGAAACCCAACAAGCAGCTGAGACAGAGGTAGACACTTACACACAACCACTGAACTGAAGTCATGGACCCCTGTGGTTCTAATAGGGAAAGGCTAGAAGCTGAGGAGGCAGGTGACCCCATAATCGGAGGCCCCAACACATACACAGCCAAGGACTGCCTGGTCTGGCCTCAGTGGGAGAAGATCTGCCTAATACTAGAAAGACTTGAGGCCCCAGGGAGTGGAGAGTCCTGGAGGAGGGACATCCTTTTGGAGACAGGTGAGAGGAGGAATGGGATGATGAACTGTGGGAGGGTCTACCCGGAGGGAGGTAACAACTGGATTGTAAAAAATAAAAGTAATAAAAGAAGACAAAAAAGAATACCAAAGCACTATTTTTCTTATTTATATTAAGTATTTACTAAACAGAACTGCATTTAATGCAGAATAAATGGTTGCCTGATTACAAATGAACATTGTATATTGTCCGTTTTTCAGACATCAATATCCTGTGGGTAGGGGCTTTAAACATAGCTCAGTAGTTAAGAGCATTTGCTATTCTTTCAGAAAACTCAGGTTTGGTTTCCATCCCATTCATCCTAGTTTATAGCAACTCCAGTTTCAATGCATCTGAGACCCTCTTCGGACCTCTGAGGGCAAGAGGCATTCATATAGTGCACAGTAATACATGCAAGCAAAACCAGAATACACATAAAATAAAGTAAAAACAAAAATGTGTTTTTAAAGAAGAATCCTGTCAACAACACACTTAAACATCATGGGCTATCAATTTTATTTTCTATTCTATCAAATCTATCTGTTCTATCTATTCTAATGTTAATTTCTTTGCTTTGCTAAGCATGCTAAAATAAATATCTTTAAAATCTGAGAATTTTCATCAATTAGTAGATTTTATGTTAAATATATGTATTTTAAAATTTGTCTACTGTTCATTCTCCTGCCCCTCTGGGCTTCTCTTTTGTCTCACCCATACCTGATCCTGCTCTCTTTTTTCCTCTCCTTCCCCTCTCCTACTCAGGTCCCTCCTTCCCTCTGTCTCCCATGATTATTTTGTTTCCACTTCTAAGTGAGATTGAAGCATCCTCTCTTAGGCTTTCCTTCTTGTTAAAATTCTTATGATTTGTGAGTTATATCATGGGTAATTTTTGGCTAATATCCACTTATTAGTGAATACATACCATGCATGTCCTTTTGGTTCTGAGTTACCTCACTTAGGATGATATTTTCTAGTTCCATTCATTTAATGAAAAATTCATGTTGTCCTTTTTTTAAATAGCCAAGTAGTAAATTGTGTAAATGAATCACATTTTCTATATCCATTCTTTGATTGAGGGATATGTAGCTGCTAGGAGTTGGGGACAGAGGGAACCTCTAGAAAGTCGCAGAGAACTGGAATGTGAGATGCTTTCATGACTCAATGACCTTAATCAAAATGCTCAATAGTGAGGAGATAGAATATGAAAAGAACACCTCTGTAGTTAGACAGGGCAGTCAATGGAGGGATGGGGTCATCAACCCACCTTTAAAAATTTTGATGTGGCATTGTTCCTAAAAGAAATACAGGGACAAAAATGGAGCAGTATTTGAAACAAAGACCATCCAGTGACCAGCATCACTTGGAATTTATCCACATGGGCAGGCACCAAACCCTAACACTATGCCCTGTTATACTTGTAGACAGGACCCTAGCACGACTGTCCTATGAGGAATTCTACCAGCAGTTGACTGAGACAGATGCAGACTCACAGCCAACCATTGGATTGAGGTTGGGACTCCTGTGGAAGATTTAAAGGAAGGATTGAAAGTAGATTACAACCCCATAGGAAGATCCAGAGTATTAACTAACCTGGACACCTGAGAGCTCTGAGGAACTAAGCCACCAACCAAAGAGCATGTATGGGCTACTGGTCTGTGGCCCCTGACACATATATAGCAGAAGACTGCCTTGTCTGGCCTCAGTGGGAGAAGATGCTCCTAATTTACTAAAGACTTTATGCCCAGGGAAGGTGGCTGTGGGAGGGAGGAGGTGATTTTGGGATGAGTGGGTAGGTGAGGAGTTAGGGTGGAGAGCATCCTTTCAGAGGCAAAGGTAAGGGGGGATGGGATGAAAAACTCTTGGGTTGGGGACAGGGAAGGTGGTAAACACTTGGATGTAAAAATGAAACACACAAACGAGCAAACAAAGAGTTGTCTAGTGCTTGTTGGCATGTCTGTACAATTCTCTGTTCACACAAGAATTGTGGGAATAACTCAAGCTCTCTACATCCATACAGCAATGTTATCTGTATCATCTTTTAACCATCCTGATCTTTTAATATACATTTTCCTAACTATATCCTTGTGTGAAATATCTATTAATGTTGAATTATTTTTGTTGTATAAACTTAGTGCATACACAGAGTTTTTTCATAGTTTGGTTAGTGGTAAGTGCTGAGAATTCTCTGTCTAGTATTTGAAGTAATTTTTTTCCTGAACATGCAGCTTTCCTTTATCCATATCCTATATGTGCCTAATCCTTTTACTTCACAGTGTCTTACATAGAGCAAAAGAAAGTCTGGGTGAGTTTCTTTATCCAGTTTATCTAATTTTAGTTTTAGAGTTCATATTAATGGTGCCAGGTTTAAAAAGATAAATGTGTTGTTCTAAATCTTAAAGGTTTTTCAATGCTAGTTTAAATTTATTCTTGATAAATTTTGAAGTGAGACACTTTCATTTATTTGCACTGTTCTATTATAATAAGGTTAATAATTGCTTGATTTTACTTGAATTTGTGATTAATGTTCTTGTAGGTATTAGAACAAAGCTTGATCTCTTTTCTTGTCTCTCTTTTTCTCCCTTCCTCCTTCCTTTCTCCCTTCCTTCTCTTTTTTCCTGTAGATATCCAAATTGGTCCATTACCATATGGTAAAACTACTTTGTCTTCATTGACTTCATTGAGTTATTATTTGAAAAATAAGTTGGGCACATTTGTGAGCATTCATTTATTTCCAATTTATTTATCAAACACTTTTTTCACTAATAAATTAACAGTCTCATAAACCTTAATTATTTTAGTTTTATTTATGGAAAATTTGACATTTTGGTATACTGAGTTATCTTCCACCCTATTATCAAACCTCCCCTCCTTCTTTATCTCTGTGTCTTTCTTTACTCTCTCTCTCATTCTCTCTCCACACACATACACAATCTCTTTCAAAAATATATTTTTTAAATTTTGATGTCCTTATATTTGCTTATTCTATAAAAATGAAGAAAAAACAGATGCATATTTTCTTTTGTATCAGGAACCATGCTGAACTCATTCAATAGGCCCATCAGCTATTCTGCCCTTCAGTGGACAGCAGTATTATCTATAGACAGTGTTGTCATCTGCAAACAGTCTTGCAGTTATGTCTTATAGTCTTACTTTTTTTAAAAATGAAATCTATATATTTTACATATACTCATATTTTTACATATGCCCATAAAAATGTTTGTTTGAATTTAAAATATTAAATATACATTAATTTTTAATTAATTAATTCCAATATATTAACAAATACTTTTTAGAAATAAAAAATGACATTAGACATTGTTTTATTATTTTAGAGAAAAAAATGAAAGTGAGACATAATTTTTTAATTGGAAATTTTATTTACATTTCAGATGTTATCTCCTTTCCCAATTTCCCCCCATCCAGGAACCCCATATCCCATTCCCCTATCCTCCTGTTTCTTTAATAATATGCCCCTGCCCACCCACCTTCCTGCCCTCGAATTCCCCTATACTGGGGCATCCAGCTTTCACAGGACCAAGGTCCCCCTCTCCTACCTATGCCCAACAAGGCCATCTTCCCCTACATACACAGCTGGAGCCATGGGTCCCTCCCTCTGTGCTCCCAGGCTGGTGGTTTAGACCCTGGGAGCTCCTGTTGCTTGGTATTGTTGCTCTCCCCATGGGGCCACAAACCCTTTCAGCTCCTTCAGTCTTTTCTCTAACTCCTCCATTGAGAACTCCATGATCAGTTCAATGGTTATCTGTGAGCATCTATCTCTGAACATGTCAAACTCTGGCAGACCTCTAAGGAGACAGTTATATCAGGCTACAGTCAGAATGTACTTCCTGGCATCCACATCAGTGTCTACCTTTGGTGACTGCACAAGGTATGGATACCCAGGTGGAACAGTCTCCAGATGGCTCCTTCTTCAGTTTCTGTCCCACACTTTGTCTCCATATTTGCTCCCATGAGTATTTTGTTAGGATTGGAGCACCCACACTTTGGTCTTCCTTCTTCATGGGCTTCATGTGGTCTGTGAGTTGTATCTTGGGTATTTCGAACTTTTGGGCTAATATCCACTTATCAGTGAGTGCATACCATATGTGTTCTTTTGTGATTGGATTACCTCACTCAGGATGGTATTTTCTAGTTCCATCCATTTGCGTAAGAATTTGACAAATTCATGTTTTTTAATAGCTGAGTAATACTCCATTGTGCAAATGTCCCACATTTTCTGTATCCATTCCTCTGTTGAAAGACATCTGGGTTCTTTTCAGTTTCTGGCTATTATAAATAAGGCTGCTCTGAACATAGGGAAGCATATGTGCTTGTTATATGTTGGAACATTTTCTGGGTATATGCCCAGGAGTAGTATAGCTGGATCCTCAGGTAATTCTATGTCCAATTTTCTGAGGAACCGCCAAACTGATTTTCAGAGTGGTTGTACCAGCTTACAACTCCACCAACAATGGAGGAGTATTCCTCTTTCTTCACATCCTCACCAGCAACTGCTATCACCTGAATTTTTGATCTTAGCCATTCTGACTGGTGTGAGGTGGAATCTCAGGGTTGTTTTGATTTACATTTCTTGAATGTCTTTCATTTTCCCTCTTACTGCCTAGCTACAACATGCATCACTATACCCAGTAAGAGTCATGAGAATTAGTCTCCTACTTTCCTGTAATCCTTTAGTGTAATGTTTTGTTTAGTGTAATGTAAAGTTGGTTTTGCTTCCTGCCAGTTAAAAAATATTTTTTAACCTGGATTGGGGTTTCAATGTTATAAAATGTGCTTTTCTGTACCAATGAACAAGATCATACAGGTTTCACACATACTCCATTGATAGTGTGAATTATATTCAATCCATGTGAATTTTTAATTCTAGGTGAATGCTTTACATCACTCATTTTATTTGATGTTTGGTTCATGCTAATTCATCCCTAGATATTTTATAAAAATATCTATTGAAGTCCTACATATCTATAAGTTCTATTTAGAAAATTGTTAATATATAAAGTAAGTTTCTTTTACAAAACTATCAAGTGCTTCTTATATTGTGAGTTTTATGCACTTGTAGTGTAGTCATTCAATTTTAGTACTTTATGTTCTAATTTAAAACTATTTTTGATTTATTGTGCTCGAATGTGATATTTGATGCAAACACATTGTGCAAAGACCTCACTTGAGCTGAGCATTAAGTGCCTCATCTCACATTGGGATGCAACCACACCTGCTGTTATTATCATGTTCAGTTGCTGTAATCACCTTTTATGGCAAATATCATCTAGTGTCAAATTGCTAATAAAGCATAAGTAATATTTAGTGCCAAATGTGAGAACTGAGTAATGAGATTTGTTAAAAATAAAGCTTGAAAGCATATCTATATGTCCTAAAATAATTAAGGAACTACTTTCTCCCTCTCTTCCTTGTCTCACAAGAAAACAGTGGTGAGGAGGACTACATAACTTACAAACTTGTGTCCTTTTGGCATCGTCATCTCCACTTGCTAGTCTCTGTAAATATCACACTCTATTATACTTTTTCGTGTGGGCATAAGCTAAACCAATGAGTGTGTGTATGTGTGTCTGTGTGTGTGTGTGATGTGTTAATGTTTGAGAGGTAAATAGGGTTACCCTTTGTAGAATTCCAGTGTAGGATTGCTAAACTTAATAAACCACTTTGTTGTATGTGTATCATATTCAAAATATATATTTATTCAAATAGAGTGAGCATATGTTTATAAATAATAAAAACATGATATAATATCTCTTATGGTAATTTTGTTTATAACATCATTGCAGCTATTTAGATAAAGATGATTACATGTAAGTTTTAAATCAGAATGTTCACATAATATATTATACTTACAGAAGTATTTTATTTTAATTTCACCAAGGGCAATACCACATAACCTTATGCACATAATTTTTGTTTCTCTCTATGTAGAATGTAGCTAAATCATATTTTTCCTTTAGAGAGGAGAAGTTTAAAATCAATCAAATGGCGTAAGGAGGATGTCTTTTATAAGTAGAGGTATAATTTTAAAGTTAACTTACAATGAGCTTAAAATCTAATTTGAATCTGTTAAGTCTATTTCTTCCTTATTTAGAGATATAAATATTTATCATCCATATTCCTTTTTTATAAGGATTATTGAACATATATAAAAATGTACTTTTAAGCAGTATCTGATGTAGCCTGGAGCATCTATCTGATGTATCTGCTTATTTTCATGTTCATATTTGCAATGAAGCCAGGGATATGCTTCTGCACAGCTGGGTCTGTTGCTTAATCAAAAGAAAACTGTGTCCAGGTGTGTAGAGACCAGCACTGGGCCCAGCTGTGCAAGGACAAAAATGATGTTCTCACATCCGGTGGGACTGAAGAGACTGGGGAACTTGTATAAAGAAAGTAACCAATTAACTTTTAAAAGGTCTCACACGAATGCCTTGTTCTCATAGTAAATATCTTTCCCAGCAGCACTGACCTTGTTTGCTTGATTTCTCTTGTGTTTCTACCTCACCATTCCCTAGGAACTCCTGAATTATAGCAGCACTGAGGACTTTGCACAAAGTGCATGAAATATATCTTTAACTTGAATAATATATAAACATCAAATGAATATAACAAGAGGAATGAAAAAAAAACATAAAAACTTTAAAATGACAGGAGCTGGAGAAATGGCTCAGTAGTTAAGAGCACTTGTTGCCCTTGCAGAAGAACCAAGTTGGGTTTCCAACATTCCTATCAGACAGCTCTAACTGCCTATAACTTCAGTTCCATGGGATCCCATGCTATCTTTTTGCCTAAGCAGGTGCCTACATGCAGGTGGTGTATATACATACATACAGACAAACACACAACTGGAATAATTGTGTGGAGTATTCCTTTGTATTGCAACACAACGAAAAGAGAAATTGGCCTATGCTGATAAATAGGAGATAAGCAAAAGGTTACCTTTTGAGTCCTACAATTGCTTCATTTTGCCTCCTTGTGTCCAACCTGAAATTCTAGTCAAAGAGATAATTCCTACAAACTACCATCTATGTTAGCAACATTGAAACAAATACTTTAATTGTAAATAAAGACATATTAAATTAAGTTACAAATAAGGGTGAAAAATATTGACTATATTCTTTCTTTAACAATTTTGAAAGGAATAAACATACATGCTTGGATATTTTATAGAGTAATTCTGAAACACATTTTGTCTTTAAGTGAACCAAAATTTGAAGTTAATATTTTTATAAAATGTTTCACTAAGTCAATAATACTTCATGTTATTGAATATTGTGATTGCTTTGGTCTTTATTTTAACTATTTTGTACATAGTCATTGTACAGAGTTATGAACTACATAAAGGCATTGACTTATTTAGGGTTTCCATAGCTGTGAAGAATGACCATGACAAAGGCAACTCTTATGAAAGATAACATTCAATTCGGGCTAGCTTACGGGTTCAGAGGTTCATTCCACTATCAACAAGGTAGGAGCATGGCAGCATCCAGGCAGGCATGGTACTGGAGGAGCTGAGCATTCTATCTCTTGATCTGAAGACCACTAGGAGAAGACCTCCAGGAAGCTAGGAGGAGTGTCCCCAAACCCACCCTAGAGGGATACCCTTCCTTCAACAAGGCCATACCCCCTAATGGTGCCATTCCCTGTGCTAAGCATATTCAATCCACCACAGGCATTTTTGAAGCAATATATGTACCACTGTGAGAACAGAAGAAATATACCAATCAGGTAATTTAGAGGCCAACACCTTGAAACTACATACTTCTGCTTCCTTTCCTTGTGTTGTATAACAAAAAATTCCTGGGAAAGCACAACACACACATCTACTCATCGCAGATAGAGAAACCATATTAGAACAAAATACAGATATCACCAAAATCCAAGATGGCGACACAGTGAATTTTATTGAGGTTATATATAAGACTAACTGAGGGGTAAGGGGTAACTAACTGGAGCAGAAATGTTTCAAAGACAATTCTATCCCCAAGACTGACTTCAGTATGGTGGCAGCTCACAGAAGTTGGGAAACATGGAGCACAGTGTACAACCTGGGAAGATCAACAGTGGGAGAGCTGAAGGGACTCTAGCAAGACTAAACATGGCAAATATGGCTCTGGCAGGCTATACTCTTCTCCTCAGTTCCCTCTGTCTTTGTAAAACCCATTACATTACATTCCTAAAGCTAGCCACCAAGATCTATTTATTCCTTTATTTTGCCACTTCCTCTTCCTGAGGCAAACTACTGAGGAGCAGCTAAACTATCAAAGTATTGAAGTCCAGCTATCAAATGGCACTTTGGTCCACCTAATTAATATGTCCAATCAAAATTAACACCTCACCCTAACACAGGGTTTCCTTTTTACCTTTATAAACTGACATTTGCCTATCTTAGATAACTGCTTGATTTTTAATTCTCTTTGACAACTAAAATTATTTTTACAATCTTTCCTTTCTAAGGCTGTTTTTTCTTTATTAGTGTATAACATTTATTGGAGAAAAAAACAAATTAGATCTCATTTTAAAATTCTATGTGTTAGTGAATGTTTCTTTTGCACTTGCTACTGTTTTTCCAATACATATAATGACACTTAACGATCATTATCTGTTAGCAAATTCTTTTTCTTTTCAATTATTCTAAATACTTACTTATGTATTTACTTATTTTTTTAAAGTTTAATTTACTTTTTATTTTTATAATTTTAATTTTTAAACTTTAATTCTTCTCTCATTCGTTACATTCCAAATGTATTTTCTTCTCCTTCTTCTTCCCCTCCTTCCAGCCCCTCCTCCCATGTCCTACTTTCCCCAGATTAACTCTTCATCTATTTTCCCCGTTTCCCCCCACACATGTTCTACTGACCTTTGCTCAGGGAGGTGATCATGCTGCCAGCACCCACCCCAGACCGGAGACCCAGACCCTTGAATCCGCAAATAAAAGTCATGTACACACAATTAATTCCTTCACAATTTGCCTTCTTGGCACAATTATGGGCGTTACTATCTCCCGCCTGGAAAAGTAGGCCCTTATCAATTTATTATTTCCATCTCCCCACTTGCCCTAAACTTCAGTGGCTAGTCCCACCTAGCTCCTACCAAACATCCTTGGCCACCAGCCTGCAGTGGAGGCCAAAGGCTTCAGCTCTGAAACCTTACATTGTTTCTGCATTCCTCTTCCTCCAAAACATTCCAGAAAGACCTCCTCTTCTTCCTTGTTTTTCCTTTTCCTCCTGGGACCCAAAAGTCTTGCTTGTACCTTCTGCTCAGAAATTGGCCCTGAGCCTATTTCTTTCCTGACAAATCAAGAAACAATTGGAGAACAAGACCTAGCATCAGTACCCACCACCACACAAAAATGTCAGAGACACCCCCTAAACCACTGTTGGAATTTCCACAAGAACACCAAGCTATATTGCTAAAAGGTTTATGTAGAGGACCTAGTTTATACTCTTAAAAGGTGTATGTTAGTTGCTTCAGTCTCTGAGAACCTCTATGAGCTCTGCTTAGTTGATTCTGTGGGCTGTGTTTCCATGGTGTCCTCGACCCTTTGACTCTGACAATCCTTCATCCTCATCTTCTGTGCAGTTTGTAAATGTCACGTTTATTTCCTCAGATGAAGGGATGAAATGAGAACCATATATACGCTGTGTGAATGCACGGCTTGGGCTGAGCCCAGAGCGTTTCTTTCTCTATCTTTACCTATCCATAGGCCTAGACCTGGAAGCTTCCAGCCTCCACTCAATTTAATCTTTCAAGATGAATGATTTAATCTAGCATCTCTTGGCTTCTGCCTGAATAGCTCTGCTTGGTCTCATACTAACTTTGGCAATATGTTCTATTCTTCAGGAACTTTCTCATTCTCTGACTCATTCTGTCTTCACCTGTGTCTAGCTTGATCTCTCTGCAATCTGTTTCTGCAAAACTATTCTGCAAGCCTGATTTCAAAACACAAACACAATTAAAAGGTGTATAATCAATGCAACTTACATTAAATACTGTGTAAGAAACAAAAGTATGTTTAACTTGACAGTTAAAAGAGCCTTAACACATGTGCTAACACCTGTTTGAAATCCATATCCATCCCCAACTTTATCTCTTGTTAACATAACGTCATAGAGAACTGCAGATAATTTCCATATATGTCTCTGAAAATGTCCAGAACCAGACTTCCAAATGAAGGCTGTTATTTCCAATATTGGATTAATTTCTAGACTAGTCTATGATTGAATCTGAATAACTGGTCACATTTAATAACAGTACAAGAAGCATTATAACTTCTCTTTTTGATTCTTTGTTCCACAAAGTCTAAGAACTTGAGGCAAGGCAGCTTGTCCCATCAGGGGTATAGGTAAGCAATGGGGGGTCGGAAACTAATGTCCAATACAGCTTCCCAGTCACCATTGTCAGGGCACTCAGCGAGCTCACAGGTCGACATCATTCTTTGTCCTGGCATCAGAATGTCTCACTCATTGTTCTCAAAGCCACCATGCTCCTTCAGCATCCTGCAGGAAAAACACAAACATGCCCTCTTCCCCATATTTAGTACCTGATAGGATCATTGCTTATGCCAGTAAGTGGATCGCTTTTTTTATTTTATGAAGATACTGTTTTAAAGTTCCATGGGCCCTTTCCACAGTCTCTTGTCCTTGACAATTATAAGGAATCCCCGTGATATGGGTAACGTTAAATTGATGCTAAAAAGTATCAAATGTTCGACTGCCATAGCCAGTTCCACTATTTGTTTGTTTGTTTGTTTTTCTTTTTCTTTTTTTTATCATTGTGTACTTTAGTTATCTACATTTCAGATGTTATCCCCTTTCCCCATTTCCCACCCCAAGAAACCCCTTAACCCATCCTTCCTCCTCCTATTTCTATGAGGGTGTGCTACTACCCATCCACCCACCCACTCCCTCCTCCCCTCCCTCAAACTTCCCCTCACTGGGGCATCCAGCCTTCAGGGATCCAGGCCTTCCTCTCCCACTGATGCCCAACAAGTGCATCCTCCTCTACAACTACACTTAGAGACATGGGTCCCTCCATGTGTGTTCCCAGGTTAGCTATTTAGCCCAGGAAGCTCAGGTTGGTTGATATTATCGCTTTCCCCATGGGGCCACAAGCCCCTTCAACTCCTTCAGTCTTCTCTCTAACTCCTCCACTGGGAACCCTGATCAGTTTGATGGAAGCTGTCAGCATCCTCCTTTGTATATGTCAGACTCTGACAGTGACTCTCAAGAGACAGGTATATAAGGCTCCTGTCAGCATGCAGTTCAGGACATCCACAACAGTGTTTGCATATGGTGCCCTGGCCCTGTGTAGTGTTTGACAAAAACAGATTTAAAATTTGATCTGCTTATAATACTACAGATAATCCTGTAATTACTTTTAATATAGATATTATTTACTTTGAAATGTGTATAGTTTTAAATTTTAAGTCGTTTATCCCATTTATAACAGACTAGCACCTATATTTAAATATCTAATTGTTCTAAAAATAGTTTGCTTGGTAAGAACCTTTTATTTCCTCATATTACTTCACTGTCTGTTTCATAGTTTTTCTTTCCTCTTTTTTTTTCTTTTTTTTTTGGTTTTTCGAGACAGGGTTTCTCTGTATAGCCCTGGCTGTACTTACTCTGTAGACCAGGCTGGCCTGGAACTCAGAAATCCGCCTGCCTCTGTCTCCCAAATGCTGGGTTTAAAGGCGTGTGCCACCACCACTCGACCTTTCCTCTTTTCTTAACTCTCCTCCACCTTGTCTTATCTTTTGGTCTATCTCATTTCCTTCTTTTTCTTCTCACACTTTCTCCCTCTATCTTTGCATCTTACCCCTCAGAACATTCTCCCCCCCCCTCCCCACACCTTCATTTTTTAAAAGCAGGCTATACATTATGGAAAAAAATAGGCAGTTTCACATGATATCTATTTGGGGAATTATATTCTTGCTTCTCTATTTTTGGAAAATTTTAATTATTCACTTAAAAGGTGTTTAACCTGTCAGTCAGGTTAAGTTATAATTGACATTACTTTTGAAGAATGAATAGGCTTAAAATTTTAAATTTAGCTTTACTGTTATTTTCTTTTGTAATTGAATATGTCAAATAGTTTTCACTCTTTTATTTTGTTCTTATTCATACCTTTTCTACACAACATTCTTCTAGCCTCCTTATCATTTTTAAGTATGTCACTTTTCCTTTCAAATATTCCCACTTCAACTTTCATTTCACTTGTCTTCTCTCTTTTTTTCGACTCCCACTGTTCCATAAGACTTCTGCCTCCCTTGAAACCCCAGCATACACGTACACACACACACACACACACACACACACACACACACACACACACATCTCATATGCACATATATACGTATAAATTGCAATCCAGAGAGTCTGCATATGAGTAGAAGCATGTTGCTTTTTTAAAAAAATTTGGCTTATTTCACTTAATAAATTATCTCAGTTGCAACCTTCTCTTATAAATATCATATTTTAATTTTCTTTGTGGCTAAGTAAAATCAGATGTATTTGCAATTCTTTCATTATTATACAACACTTTTGTCATTTCTTAATCAACAAAATGGTTCTGTTTCTTAGCTATTGTGAAGAATACAGTAACAAAGATGGCTCTGAAAGTTTCTCTGTGATATACTGACCAAGATTTTCAGGTTTTACCCTGAAGTACTCAGCTATATATACAGCTGGAGCTATAGGTCTCTCCATGTGTACTCTTTGGTTCGTGGTTTAGTTCCTGGGAGCTCTGGGGGGACTGGTTGGTTTATATTGTTGATCTGCCTATGGAGTTACAACCCCTTCAGCTCCTTCATTCCTTCCCCTTACTGTTCCATTGGGGACCCAGTGCTCAGTTTGACCTTTTCCTGTGAGCATCTGCATCTATACTGGCCAGGCTTTCTTAGAGATTCTCAGGAGACAGCTATATCAGACTCCTGTCAGCAAGCACTTCTTGGCATCAGTTATAGTGTCTGGGTTTGTTTTTTGCACGATGGGTCCCTGGGGGTGCGGGACAGTCTCTGGATGGGCCTTCCTTCTTTCTAGTATACTGAATTCCTTCAAGTACTTTCAGCAGTAGTGGCTTAGTAGTCAAGAATTTCTTTAGTGTATGTATACCATAAGAATATTTCCTTTTACTTAGATTATGGAGGGTCAAGTATGAATAGTAGCTTTGCTCGGTAAAGTGCTCTGGATAGGTAATTGCAATGCAGGGCTTAAAACACACCATCCCATGCTGTTCTGGCTTTTGAATTTCTGTTATGACATGTGCTGTTTTTATGAGTGTACTTCCTCAGGTGATTTGATGCTTCTATTTTGCAGATTTCAGCTTTTTTATTTTTATTTATTTATTTTTGCTGTCATTCTCTATACTTAGTATTTTAATTACATTAGGATGTAAGGAGGTCCTTTTCTCTTCCTGTCTGTAAAGCATTCTACATGGTTTTTGTATCTTGGTGGCTTTCTCCTTAGTTATATTTGGGAGCTTTTCTGTTGCTATTTTATTTATGTTTTTTATATCATAAAACCTTGTATTTTTCTCAGCCTTATATGCTTATGATGTATAAAATTGATCTTTTAATTGTGTGCTGTAGGTCTCTTATGTTTTGTTTATAATCTAAAACTTATTTATCTTTATTATCTAAATCAGTGATTCTTAATGTGCGTAATGCTGTGATAGTATAGTTTAGTATAGTTAGGATACTATAGATAGTATCCCTTTAATATAGTTCCTCATGTTGAGGTGATTCCAATCCCTAAAATTATTTTTCTTGGTGGAGGGTAAAATATCTGAGCTTACTTCTGGGTTTTGAAAACCCATCAATCACTGAACTTGAAATTTTACCAATTCCTGAGCTCAAAATTCCACCAATCCCTGAATGTGAAATGCCACTAATCTCTGAGCTTGCACCAAGATCAGGCCACAAAACCCCACCAATCACAAAATATCCTCTAAAACTCCTTCCCTTACCCACCTAAAAACCTCCTGCTTCCTGCTCGGTTATTTACTGTTTGCTGCCTAAGCAGAGACAGTCACCTTATTGTGTCTTTTACAAAAAAATCTCTGTCGTGAAGTTTGTCATACAGTGACTTGATAGTATTACTTGGTTCTAGACTAACAGGATAACCTTTCCTTCAGAGCTACAATACTTCCCTGGGGGAACATGTCTTTCTGAGCTGAGTTGTTATACTTCATAGCTATAATTTTGCTATTGTTATGAATCCTAATGTAAATACCTGTGTTTGCCTCTGGTCTTAGGTAATTCCTGTGAAGAGGCTGTTTGACTCGTTAAAGGATTGTGATCCATAGGTTGAAAACCATTGATCTAATTGCTTTCATTCATCCATCTTGTTATCTGAATCTTTCACTTTGTATTTAACTTGATTCACTGCATTGATGATTTTTTTTATTGATTATCTTATTTTACCTTCTAAGTATTTTATATCTTAAAATGTCTGACTGTTTTTACAATATTTCTATTAGTTCTTCAGTTTACACAATGACTCATGTTGGGCTAAGTTGTTATACTGCTGAGGTGTGGTTCCCGGTTTCTGAACTTGGGACATATCTCATAGTTAAAGTTTTGTCTCCTGTGCTTATCATATCGAGTATCAACTCTAGTATCACTAAGAGAATTGCACCTACAGGGCCAAGAAAAATTGATCAGGAGGACCAGAGTGTAAATATAGAGATAGTCATTAAAAATATAGCCCCTTAACTCCAAAAACTTGGGCAATATAAAGGAACTAGGAAAGTATTGAGTGATTCAGAGAGTATTATTAAATTCAAAATGGAAAAAGAATCAAAGTATATAAAGCAACAGACTATTTTTAGAACATGCTGCTGAGCAGATTCCTCCAAATTCAAATAGTTCTTCCATGGGGAGAGAGGCCATGAGATTCTGGAGTAAACACAATGTCACATGATGAGGAAATGGGCACTTGCAAGATTATTGAAAGTTCTTACAAAGTTTTATAGAAAGAATGAACAAATGCTGGGGGAGGATACTCTGAAAGACAAAGCTGTTGAGAGGAGATCTTTCTATGGTTGGGCTGCCTGAAAGTTGTGCAGAAATCTATAATTGTGGTTCTCATTAGCTGTCTCCATGCTATGGTGGCTTCTTAGTGATGCAGATGCCTTAAAGTCATGTCTGCCTCTGCAAATAATCCCTGTATATTCAGAATAAGTCATATAGGCTCACCAAGTTGGATTTTACTACAATCATTGCTTTGGCATGTCATAGTTCCATTTGATCTGTTATGGGCTAAATAGTTAAGTGTGTGTCATGTCTTTCCAGTAAAAGTCTGTCACACGATAAAGTGGTAGAAAGAAAAAAAATAGATGAGGACAAAATAAATATCAAGAGAGGTAAATTGGGTTGTTGTTAGAGTAAATACAGTATAAACATTATTAAAGTCATGGTATATTACATTCTAAATATAATAGCAAAATTATCCAAAGAGGAAGCATGGATAAAGAGAAAGTGAATGGATTATATACAAGAAAAAGAATTAGAGACACATTCCAATAAGTGCAGAATCAGCAGAACAATCATGATGCAAAACAAGTAGAAAAATTAAACAAAACAATTTAGAAGTGTTTACCTAAAAGAATTAAAGTAAGTGAAATAAAGCAGAGATGAGCTGCATGCTGTCCCCTAACCTCCTTCCTTTGGATCATGGCACTGCTTGCCTTCTCGAGGAGGCAGGCCCTTAAGAACGTCCAAGTTAGATCCCTCTCTGCAAATCCCTGACTGCTAGATCCACCTGGGCCATAACCAGTAATGTTGAACTGCACACTTTCCCCTAACCTATACTTTTGGGCCCACAGCTCTGGCTGCCTTCCAATGGAGGTCTGCAGGGCTCCAGGATTATTCAGGTCTATCCAGGGTACCTCCAGAAGAAGTAAACTGCTTGCTGTTCCCTCAGCTCCATTGTGAGGCTCATGGCTCTTCCTGCCTTCCTGAGGAGTTCCTTTTACAATAAGAACATCCATCCAATGTCAGGGACAACTAGATGCCTAAATACCAGCATAAGACCAAAATAAAAAAGATCCAGGGCAATATGACTCCACCAGAGTTCAGCTATCCTACTACAGCAATCTCTGGATAATCCAATACAGCCTAAGGACAAGATGATGATCTTAAATCCAGTCTTATAAAGATGATAGAGGACTTTAAAGAGAAAATGAATAAATCCCTTAAAGAAATACTTGAAAATACAATCAACAGGGGAACAAAATGAATAAAACTTTTTAAGACCTGAAAATGGAAATAGAGGAAAAAAACAAAACAACAATAAAGACAACAGCAATAGCAACAACAAAAAATACAAACTGAGAGAATTCTATACAGGGAAAATCTAGTGAGAAGAACAGGAAATGCAGATAAAATATCACCAACTAAATACAAGACATTGAAAAGGGAATTTCAGGTGTAGAAGATACAAGTGAAGAGACTGATATATCAGTCAAAGAAAACATTAAGACTAAAATGTTCCTGACACAAAACAACCAAGAAATCCAGGATACTATTAATAAAACCTAAGAATAGGAATATAAGAAAAAGAAGGTTCCCAGCTAAATGGTCAAGAAAAATTTCTCCGACCTAAGGAAACATATGCCTATAGACATACAAGAAGCTTACAGAACACCAAATAGATTGTACCAGAAAAGGAAATTCTTTTACCATATAATAATCAAAACACTAAATGTACAGAACAAAGAAAGAATATTAGAGCTGCAAGGGAAAAAGGCCAAGTAACATATACATGCAGACCAATCAGAATTACACTTGACTTGTCTGATGTTAAAAGCCAGAAAGAATTGTGCAGATGTGTTGCAGGATCTAAGATATCATAGATGTCAGAATGGACTAAAATACTCAGTAAACTTTCAATAATCATAGATAGAAAAAACAAGATACTCCATGATAAAACCAAATTTAAACAATGACTATCGCAAATCCAGCACTTTCAGTAGATACTAGAAGGAAAACTCTAACCCAAGGAGGCTAACTACACCCAAAAATGCACAGGAAATGAATAACTCCATACCAGTAAGCCAAAGGAAGGGAAACACACAGACACACAGACACACAGACACACACACACACACACACTACCATCACCAACATCAAAATAAATATCAATGGTCAAAAATATCTCTCAAAATCAATGGCCTCAATTCCCCAATAAAAGATACAGGTTAACAGAATAGATGTGAAATCAGGATTCATCATTCTGCTGAATGCAAGAAACACTCCTAATCAAGAATAGAGATACTACCAAAGACTTAAGGGCTAGTAAATAGACTCAACAAGCAAGATGTAGTGCTCATTTTAATAGCTAATAAAATAGACAGTCAAGCAAAACTAATCAAAAGAAATGGGTAAGAGTACTTCATACAAATCAAAAGAAAATCCTCCGAGATTATGTCTCAATTCGGAATAGATATGCCACAAGAATACACACATTTGTAAAAGAAACATTACTTAAGCTTCAATCACACATTGAACCCCACGTGTTAATAGTGGGAGACTTCAACACCACAATGATCAGGTTATATAGACAGAAACTAAACAGTGGAATAATGAAACTAACAGTGATTATGAATCAAATGGACCTAACAGATACCTGAAAAACATTTCACCAAAACAGAAAAGAATATACCTTCTTCTTAGCTCTCCATGCAACCTTCTCCAAAATTGACTGTATTAATCACAGAGCAAGTATCAACAAAATTGAAATAATGCCTTGTATCTTATTAAACCACCTTAGATTCTGTCTGGAATGCAACTACAACAGAAACAACAGAAACTCATGGAAACTGATCAACTGCCTGCTGAATGACTATTGGTTCAGAGAAGAAATACATGAAGAAAGTAAAGATATTTCAGAATTCAATGAAAATGAAAGCAAAACATACCCACGTTTTTGAGACACAATGTAAGTGATGCTAGTATAAAGGTCATAGTATTATGTGTTTCATAAAGAATTTGGAGATAACTTATACTAGCCACTTAACAGAACAATTGAGAACTAAAGAACAAAGAAGAACAAAATGAAGCAAATACACTTAAGAGGAATAAATGGCAGGAAATTAATTGCTAAGCCTGAAAGCAATAAATTAAAAAAAGAGAGAATGAAGGAAATCAAGGGCTGGTTCTTTGAGTAAAGCAACAAGAAACACAATCTCTTAACCAAACTAAATAAAGGGTAGAGAGACAGTATAACATATTAACAAAATCAAAAATGAAAAGGGACACATAAGGACACACACTGAAGAGATCCAAATAATTAAGTCTTACTTCAAGAGCCTATACTCCACAAAATTGAAAAATATAAATGAAATGGAAGACTTTTTTGATTCTACTTAAATTTAAATCAGGATTAGGCCAATAAGTTAAATTGTCCCGTAACCCACAATGAAATAGAATTAGTCATCAAAAGTTTCCCAACCAAAAATATTATAGGGCCAGATGGTTTTAATGCAGATTCTACCAGACTTTCAAAAGAAGAGCTAATGACAATACTCAAACTATTCCACAAAATAGAAACAAAAGAAACATTGCTAAACTTACTTTGTAAGGTGGCAGTCATTCTGATACCTAAACCACAAAAACTGAACAAAGAAAATTTTAGACCAATCCCCCTTATGAATATTGGTTCAAAAATACTCAATGAGATGCTTGAAAACTTAATCTATGAACACATTGAAAATGTCATCCACCATGTTTAAGGAGTCTTCATCCCAAGGAGGCAATGATAGCTCAATATACAAAAATCCATCAATGAAATCCATCATATAAACAAACTGAAAGAGAAAAAACACATTATCATCTCATTAAATGCTGAAAAAGTCTTTGACAAAATGTAATACTCCGTCATGTTAAAAGTGTTGAAGAGAACAGGAATACAAAGGGTATACCTAAACACAATAAAGGCAATGTACAGCAAGCCAATAGCCAACATCAAATTAAATGGAGAGAAAATTAAAGCAATTCCATTAAAATCATAGAGAAGACAAGGCTGGCCACTCTTTCTGTATCTATTCAGTATAGCTCTTTAAGTTCTAGGTAAAACAATAAGAAAACTAGGGTAGATCAAGTGGATTCAAATTGCTAAGTAAGAAGTTAGAGTATTGCTATTTGTAGATTAGAAAGTATTCTATCAGAGAATTCCTACACCTGATAACACTTTTAGCAAAAGAAGCTAGATAAGCAATTAACTCAAGAAAAAAACTAGATCTCCTTTATACAAGCAATAATTGTGATGAAAAAAAAATTAGGGAAATAATACCATTTACAATAGGCATAAATAATATAAAATCACTTGGTATAACTCTAACCAAACAAGTTCTTGTATGACAAGAACTTCAAGACTGTGAAGAAAGAAATTGAGGAAGATTTCAGAAGATGAAAAGATCTCCCATTGTTATGGATTGGTAGGGTAACATGACAAAAATGACCAGCTTACTAAAAGCAGTCTACAGATTCAGTGTAAATTCCTCTCAAAATTACAACATAATTCTTTACAGACTTTGAAAGGACAATTATTAACTTCATATGTAAAAACAATAAAACACAAGATAGGCTAAAAAAATCCTGTATAAAAAAAGCAGTATCACAATCTCTAATTTCAAGCTGTACTACAGAGAAATAGTAATAAAAATCTAATGCAAAATGTTGGCATAAAACAGACATGTTGATCAATGAAAAAAAATAAAGTCGCAGAAATAAACCCACACACTATGAACACTTGATTTTTGACAAGGAAGAGATACAAAGTAAAAAAGAAAGCATCTTCAACAAATGACACCAATCTAACTAGATGTCTGCATGTAGAAGAATGAAGGTTCCATATTTGCCACACTGCACAGAACTTAAGTTTAAGTGTATTAAAGACTTCAACATAAAACCAGATATATTAAAGCTAATAGAAGAGAAAATGTAGAACTGCCTGGAATACATTGGCAAAGGAAACGAATTTCTGAACAGACACCAATAACTTAGGCATTAAGATCAACAGTAAATAAATTAGACCTCGTGAAAATGAAAAGCTTGTTTAAGGCAAAGAATACTATCTCTAGGACAAAATGGCAGCCTACAGAATAGCAAAACATCTTCACCAATGCTATGTCTGACAAAGAATTAATATCTAAAATATATAAAGAACTGAAGAATGTAGACACCAACAAACCAAATAATCTAATTAAAAAATTGGTATTGAGTTAAACAGAATTTTCAACAGAGGACTGTTGAAAGGGCAATTATTATCCTAAAATGTAAAAACAATAAAACACAGGATAGGTAAAAACATGTCTGTTTTTATGCCAATATCATACAGTTTTTATTACTATTGCTCTGTAGTGCAGCTTGAAATCAGGGATGGCAATACTGTTCTTTTATTTTTGCCATTGGCTGAGAATCACCTAAAGAAATATTTAACATTCTTAGTCATCTGAGAAATGCAAGTCAAAATGATTCTCATTTTCCATCTTACACCAGTTAGAATGGCTAAGACCAAAAGCTCAAGAGACACCTCATATTGGCAATGATGTGGAACATGGAGAACACTCCTGTATTGCTGGTGAGAATGCAAAGTTCGAAAATCATTTTAGATATCAATTTGGCATATTTTCAGAAAAAAATGGTGATATTTCTACTTCAAGGACCAGCCAAACCACTCCTGGGTATATACCCAAACGATGCTCCACCATAAGCAAGGACACTTGGTCAACTGTGTTCATATCAGCTTTATTCCTAACAGCCAGAGACTGGAAACAGCCTATATGTCCCTCAAATGAAGAATCGATAAAGAAAATGTAGTAACTTACATAATGGAATACTACTCCGATATTATAAACAAAGACATCATGAATTTTACAGACAATCAGATGAAACTAGAAAAATTTCTTCTTGAGTGAGATAACTCAGACCCAGAAGACACATGTGCTATATGCTCACTTAGAAGCAGATAGTGTCCATAAAGTGCCAAATAAGCATGCTATAATCCAGAAACCAAAATAAGCTAAATAACAAGGAGAGCCTAAGGAGGACTTCTCACTCAAAAAGAGAAATAGAACTGACCTCAGAGGTGGATTGAGGCAAGGAACTGTCTGGGAATGTGGGTGGGAAGGGGAGTGTGGATGAGGATCAGATGTGGGGATAGCTGGGGTGGTGAATGGTAAAAGAAAAAAAACCAATTTGGTGGGGCACATCTTTAGGATTAGTTAGAGACCTGGGATAGAGGCTCCTAGGAGTCTATGGTGGTGGACCTAGCTAAGACTCTGAGCAGTTAGGGATATGGACACTGAAGTGACCACCTTCTGTAGTCTGGTGGGATTTCCAAGGAAGAGAGAGGGACACTAAACCACACACAAAACCTTTTACTCAAAATTCATTCTGCCTACAAGATATTCAGGGATAAAGATGGAGCAGAGATTGAGGAAATGACTAACAAATGACAGGCCCAACTTGAAACACATCCTATGAGAGACAGCCAATCCCTGGCATGATTAATGATGCTCTGCTATACTTACAGATGGAGCCTAGCATAAATGTCTTCTGAGAGGCTTCATCCAACTGCTGATGGAAACATATGCAGAGACCAAACAGTAGGTGGAGCTCTGGAAATCTGGAAGAGTGGGTAGAAGGATTGAAGGAGGCAGAGAGTTCAAGGACACCACAAGAAGACCTACAAAGTCGACTAACCTGGGCCCATGGGTGCTCACAGAGACTAAACCACCAATAAAAGAGCATACATTGGCAAGATCTAGGCCTCCTGCAGATTTGTAGCAGATATGCTTCTTGGTCTTCATGTGGGTCTCCTAACAATTAGAGTGGAGGTTGTCTCTGACTCTATTGCCTAACTTTGTATCTCTTTCCCCTAGCTGGGCTTTTTTGTCTGCCCTCAGTGGAGGAAGATGTGCCTTCTGTGACTTGATGTGCCAGAGTGATTAAACACTCATTGGGGACTTCCTCTTCTTTGAAGAGAAGGCGACAGGGTAATCTTGAGAGTGGCTTGTGAAATATTATAAAGTAAAATAAATAAAAGAAAGTGAAATAAATAAATACAAAATTAGTCACTCTCCCTCCCTAGTTGGGATGCATGTTGATTGCTTCCACTCACGGGTGGTACCCAATTTGCCTGTCGGTGCACAGTTGCTTACATCCCTAGTTAAAATACATTAGATCACATTGATCACTGTGGATTGGTTCTGTAAAATTCAAATAGCTTGCCTTTATAGTTGGATTTCTCTCCAACATCCGGGATGAGCCATGTGCTCTTAAAGACTTCTCAGCTTTCACCATAAGATGCTGTCTTAGACTAAACCCTGCTCACTCACTGCTGTCTTCTATTATCTACAATATAACCAGAGTAAGAAGCACAGTGCACTCCACAATGTACACAGGCCTTGATTTTTATTCAAGATAATATATTTTGTTCAAAAATTTTCCTGAATTCATGGTAAAAATTAATATAATACCTGTCCATCCAAAATTATTTGAACAGCCAGTATAAAACTGTAGAACTGCACTGGCACTTATAGACAAATATTTAAAATTATTTTTCAGAATTTTTAAGTTGGTGCTATACACTCAAATGTTCATAACTTCTTAGTGATAGTTTTTACTCATACATTTTAAGTAAATATTGCTGAAGTGCCTATCCGTGGACAGGTACACAAAATGAAAGAGGGGTCAAATGTCCTCCTACTCAAAAATCAGTTCAAAATCTGCTGCTGTTTTCTAATTCTGCATTTACCATCACTTGGTTAAAACGTTGAGAATGGTCTTCTGTCAGCCAAGTTCTTAATTTAAATTGATAAGGACAACTTCAAAACAATGCTGGAGCCATCTTCTGCTCATCAGCCTGGGGCTTATTGTGATATCATTCCAGCTCCACCTTTAACTTCTTAATTGGCAGTTCTGTGTGAGAGACAGATATTACTTATCTCTTTATATGACAGCAGAGTCCAATTACTAAGATTTCAGGTACTGTGGCAAGAGCTTCCCTCAGTGGCTATTGTGTGAAATGAGGACAATTAATCTTGGATATGGGTCTTGAGGTTAAAGACTGATTGGTGGTATAATATTGCTGAGTTTTTCTGACAACAGACACTCATTAGGCAAACTTGTGTTTTGTTCTGACTGCATTTCTTACATCCAAAACTGTAGCTAACTTTACTAAGATAAATCACGTTTAAAAGATGAAGGATTACTTCTTACTCATATAAAATCTATGATAGTTTTTTTAAAAAAAGGTTTCTAATTATCTGATAGTATCCTCTTCAGTACATAGAATGTTTGCTAAGTTCTATTTTGTTTTATCTTTATTATTTAGAGTTAATAAAGATTGTGAAATGGAAAGCCATGGCTGTGTAGCTTGGAATGGGCTAAATTTATTTACATAAAGATAGCACAAATAATTGTGTTTAATTATTCCCTTACACTTAGTTGCTTATTCTCACATATCGACACTGTAATTTACACCTCCAGGGAGAGATCTCGCTTGTCCTATCCATTGTTGAATGCTCTTGTTAGGTCACATTCACTTACTGCTCGTGACATTTCTTTAGTATAAAGCGCTGATTAAATAAAGAAATAAAAAGAAACAAGATATCCTTTAGTCTCAGGTCTACACAGATTCTCATGGCTGTATCTGTACTTTGAAAATCTAAAACTAATTGATGCACGGTTTACATATGGTTTAAGGTTTTAAGTTTTTAACACATTTATCCTTATACAATTTTACAAATCAAAATGGTAAAAGGCTTTCTAATAGCTGTTTTGTAGTCATAAAAATTTTACTTATCAATTATAAACAGAATTATATTTTTCCTTATGTAGATATACATACATAGGTCTTACATAAATCATACAAATACACATGCATGATATAGCAGATAGACGAACATCCCCACTGCCCTGGTGACATTATTTAGGAACAGGTTTTTATACTTCAAAGACAAATTTTGTTGGAAGATTGAGCCAAACATGGCTTTGGATCAGATATAGTTATATGTTGATAACTAAGTGTAACTTATAAGACATAAGTATACTTTAATTACTATGAAAATATTTTATTTAATAAATTGATTCATTGACTAGATGACTTGATTGTTGCAACTAAATTATCTTAAATTCTGTGGGCATAAAATTTAGTTTGTTTTCATAAACACATGAGGATAATATATAAATTTGTATATGTAACTATCTATCTATCTAATCTAAGTTATATACATATATATATCCTTATAGAATTTCAATCTAGAATTATATAAAATTTAAGAAAAATTAATAAAATTCTACACAATCTAGTAAGAAAACATGCTAACTTGTAGTCAGTTTACTCATTGTTTAATATTTTTTAAATAAATGTATTCTCTTATTCCTGGTAGCAAAAGATGGATCTTTTCCTCTTTAAAAGACTTCTTTAAATTTTATTTGGCTAAAATTAAAAAAATATTAAAAATGCAATACTCAATGGATCTGGAAATAATTATACTGAACAAGGGGAAACAAAGGGCTCATGCTAGATGCTTTCTCTTATTGCATAAGATATTAGGTTTGAATTTTTAGATTTTTGTGTTTGACTTGGATATGGAGAGACAAGAGAACTAGGACGAGGCCAAGAAGTGATCAGTAAAGAGGCATTAAGAGAAATGGGAATGGAAGAATTCGTGTGGCAAGAAAATACAGGAGGCATGATGAAGGTAGAGAGGTTTAAGTGACGACAGAAAGAAAAGACTGAGGAATGAAGTTGGCAGATAGACTTAAGATATATGGGAAGTCATATGGTATTCTTTTTGTATGTTAATTAAAAATACAATATAAAAGTGTTTGAAGTGTGATATCCTGCATAAATAAGTAATGTCACATCTTGAAGCAGTGGATGAATAGATAAAATATCCGGTTGTTAGTCAGAGAGCCTACACAGTCTCTACCAAAAATAAAGCTTCTTGCCAGTGATTTGGGTTGCATACTAGAACTTCACTGAAGACAATAGACACCTTGGTTGCAGGACATAGAGGAATCAGGTTGGAACTAAGCTGGAAGGTTCCTTCCTGATGGCTAGCTTTTATAGTACTGGAAGATGTTATGTTTGAAGCTGAGGAAGAACAAAGCAGCAACAACAACAAAAAGCTGTGATAGTTTGAATATGCTTGGCCCAGGGAGTGGCACTATTAGGACTTGTGGCCTTGTTGGAGTAGGTGCAGCTTTGTTGAAAGAAGGGTGTCACTGAGGGGTGGTCTTTGAGACCCTCCTCCTAGCTTCCTGGAGAACGTTAACTCCTGTCTATCTTTAGAACAAGATGTTGAACTCTCAGCTTCTTCTCCAGCACCATGACTGTGTGGACACTGCCATGCTTCCTTTCTTGATGATATTGGACTAGATCTCTGATCCTGTAAGCCAGCCTCAATTAAATGGTGTCCTTTATAAGAGTTGTTTTGGTCATGGTGGGTATAATATCAACCTTTGATGTACAAATGTACTCATTGGTACAATAGAGGTTTGACTATAATGAAATTAGTATAATTTTCTGATTGAATTAAGGTCCATTCCATTTAATTCATGTCTGATACTGTAAACTTCAACAAAAGCTGACAGCTTGGAAGTTCATAGGTCCTATGGGAAACACTGCTACTGTTTTTGTTAAATTGTCATGTTGTCCAAATGCACTTGAAAATATTTATAGTTATAACAAATAAATTAGTGTTGCTCTTAGTTCTGTCAGAAAAGCTTATCTTTGGTTTCCAGTAGCAGTACTGAATTCCATTCAACTGATTTGTTTACCAAGGGAGTCCCATGGAAATCCATAAAACCAACCAGGCTATTACTGAGACAATAGGTTGCTTTCCACTAACTGACAGCTAGGCTCTATGGTGAAAAAAAAAATACCTGAACAACTCATTGGAGATGGAGAAGTTGAGCTGGTGCCTACATGAAGCCTTTCCATAATGTTCTAGTGTCTTTGGTGTTTTACTACCAAGGGGGAAACATAAGCAACAACTCCGCCACAAAACCTGTGACCTACCATCTGTCCCCCCTACAAAATATGTTAGAACAGTGGTGGCACAGAACCTGTGAGACTATCCATCATTGTGATTTGAATTAAAGCCCACTCCTCTGGTTGAAACACATATCCAACACAGCTTGGGTAACCAAGAACCAGAAACTAAATAGAACAGAGACTTAGGATAAAACCAAACACTACTTCTCTAATCTGTCTTCTCTCTCTCTCTCTCTCTCTCTCTCTCTCTCTCTCTCTCTCTCCCTCTTTCTCTTTTTTCTCTCTCTCTCTAATGCATATATAATATATAAAATATTATATAAATATAAAATATAAATATACATAATGCATTGCATATAAATCATTACATAATATTATATAATAGTTAATATATTAATATTAAATATATTTAGTAAAATGACTGCTAATGATATGCTGCTATGACTGCTATATGCTTATCCAGTCATCATCAGAGAGGCTTTCTTCTGTAGCAGACAGAAACAGATGCAGAGACCCACTGATACACATTACTCAGAGAGCAGAGACTTGGAACACCCAGCTTAAATGTAATTTCTCTATCAAATTTCTCACCTTAGAGCTCAGGAGACCATGTGGAAGAGAAGGTGAGAAGAATGTCATAGCCAGAGGGGGTGGAGGACACCATGGGAACAAGGCCCTCTGAATCAATTCAGCAAGGCTCACATGAACTCATAGAAAGTGAAACACCAAGCAAGTACCTGCACCAGACCCTTTATGTACATAGCATAGCTTCCAGCTTAGTGTTTTCGTGGGACTCCTGAGTATATGAAAGAATGGTTCTTGTTGTTTCTGTTGGAGTCTTTTTCCTCTTTATGGATTGCCTAAATCAGAATATGTGTGATTGTTTTGCTTTATCCTATTATATTTTATTTTGTCATGTTTGGTTGTTGTCTCTTAGAAGACTGTTCTTTTCTAAATAGAGACATAAAGGGAGTGGATCTGGAGGGGAGGGAAGGTGGCTAGGAAATGCTAGGAGCAAAGGGATGGAAACTGGCATCAGGATATAGTCTTTGAGAAAAGAATCAATTTTGAAAAAAAGGAAAAGCTTCTTTTTGCAAAGGGTAGTGGTTAACACAGAGTCAAATCTGGTCCGAGTACTTAAAATAAGTGAATATGAATGCTCAGACCTTAATGAGAAATCCTTATAAACCCATCCAAGACTGAGAGGACACTAGCAAACGAGGAGTAGATAGAATGTAAGAGCTGAGCCAGGAAATCAGTGAGTTGAAAACTTAGGCATAAGGCATGGCTGCTGTTAGTCATGAACTCACAGGAGATGCTGCTATCAGGAAGATACTTGCACAAGAGTTTCTCAACAACATTCTATCTTAAAATGGGCAGGGGAGAGTCCTAAACCTCCACTCCTCCCTAAGGAGCCACAGGAAACCAGTAGTTGCTAGGAAAAAGGGGATCACATTAATTTTTGTAATAACTCAACTCCATACCATATGCTAGATCTTTAATTTTTTAAACTAACTCTTATATTTTATGTCAATTTGCTTTGCCTGAAATGTACTATGCTTCAGTTTTTTTGTATAGCATAATCACCTGTCAGCTTTTAAAGATTCACTGATTTGAATCTCCACTTTGGATGATTCTTGGATGATACTAATGAATTTCTTCCTCTGTACTTCACAGATTATTCTGTCATATAATCATGTTTGAGAATGATTGATCTCAAATACATGACAGTTGGAAAAGTACTATTTTATAAAAATCTGTATTTTGGTTACTAGGTCATGCTTGTTTTAACCATTACAATTTATGCAAATATTAAGATAAATGAAAATCCATTTGGAATAAGTTGGAGGTGTAGCAGTCACTGAATCTATAGTCTCTAGCCATTAACACTGGGCACATACATTATTATCACACTTTTATCAGTGTCCAGGGGATTATCTACAAATTTCAATTTTAGAAGTGATGTTATATTGTCTGATAAGACTTCTACTTCTACAGGAGAACATGCAAGCTTGCTTGTACCCATGATGAATACCTCTTTTTGAGGTACTGTTTTAGATAGATTGGATGCATGAATAGATTGACTTATCATCCTCACTCTGAAAGACAGATAGGATTACATCGTAATATAAAAAGAGCCTGGACATTTGCAGAAGTGGTTTTTAGTTATCTCAACCTGGTCAATAATGTCCCAGAGGCAGACACATGGCAATGGCTTCTTACAAAATCAGCAGAAACTGGGGTTACACACAATACACATCAATTTTAAAAGAAAACAGAACAAGACATAAATTTCCGCTAACTTAATTAAAACAGTAAATAAGGAACTTCTTCCTCAGAGTGTGCTCTGACTTTTTTTAACAGGTTTGAACTAAATGATTTTTTTCAATCATCAGTGAACATACAATAGAAGCAGCAGGCAAATGTGCATCTTCAACAAGAACAAACCCCAATATCAGGAAACAAAACACTGACCTCTAATTTCTTTGTTAGAATTAAAATTTATTTTTATTGTGTGTGTGAGAGGGCAGTGTGTGTATATGAGAGTATACTTAGAGGTCAGAGGGCAACTTTTTGGGAGTAGGTACCCTATTTTCACTACGTATGTCCCAAGGATAAAATAGAGGTTGTCAGGCTTGGTGGTAGGTGCCTTAAAGGCTAGTGCACATCACTGGTTTCAAAGTAGCTTCAAAAGGTCTTTATTAGAACATCTCAGTTGACCTTCTGTCAACCAAAAGCATTGGCTGTCAAAAAGATGGACCCAATCATTCCTTTGGATAACAGACTTCAGTGAAGGAAAGGCAGTTGGCTCACTGCTGATGCTATTATTTATTTGGAAAGGATGAACACCTTGTGCAAGGAGTGATGGCAGCACATTGAGGAGTCTCTATGTCTTTTCCATGTGTATCCACTGCCACTTTCTTCATGTTGCCAACTTCAATGGTGATGAAAATGTCCAGAAAATCCTCTCTACTATCAGAATGCAAAGCTAACACTCATTCAAAGCTAACTAATAAGCCATCATGGTGCTCTGAGCTTCAGCACACTATTCTCCTTCATCCTGAAATGGCACAGTGGCTAGGCACATCTCTGCTTTGTTTTTGAAAAGCACAATAGAAAAATGATTTTATATTTCAGGGATTTGATAAGATAATTGTGATGATAAAATGCTAACAAACATGCTCAAGATTTTGGTGAGGGGAATGGATTTTGAATTACAGTGAATTCAATTTTAGACTTTATATTTATTTGCATGTTTTTACTTTGGGCTGGATTGGTGGAATTTTCATTGACATTAAGGTAAATATAAAGGATTAACAGGCTTTTCTGATCTGACAGCCTTGGAAATTTGATTTAAGCACAAATACAACTTGTGAAGAAAATGCTTTCCAGTTCTCTCTAAAATAATTGGGCTTACTTTTCTTTTCCTCTATTCACCTTTTCCTCAAACTTAAGTTGCTTTAAGACAAGTATGCATTAATACATCCAAAACAAATTTAAATACTGAGATGTTGAGTAGCTTTATTTATTTATTTATTTATTCATTTATTCATTTATTCATTTATTTATTTGTTGTTATGCTTAAACGAATAAACCTGATTTTGAACTACAGTTACTGAAGTACCAAGGTATGCAGCTGAATTTGGTGTTCCTAGGAAGAATTATAGAATGAGTTTGGAGCCAAAAATTTTGGAAATCAAAATCGAAATACACAGAGTACAATCCATCTTAAGATAGTACATATCAGAAATAGAATATTAACTAATGATTACATTGACAGGCAAAACCCAATAAACTATAGAATTTATAATGATTCCTAATGATACTCTGCTATGCTCATAGATCAGGGCTTTGTCCAGTCATCATCGCAAATGCTTCCTCCAGCAGCAGAGAGGAGCTGATTGAAAGACTCATAGCCAGACAGTATGCAGACAGATAGTCTAAATGAGAGGCCCCTATTGGGTCTGTCATCTCAGAGATTGGGGAATTCCCAAAAAAATGGAACAGCACAGATTGTAGGACTCACAGGGAATGGAGGACACCAGGAGAACATGGTCCACTTAATCAACTATCAGGGCTCATATGAGTTTAAATAGGCTGTAGCAGCAAGCAAAGGACCTGCATGAGTCTGCCCCAGGTCCTCTGAGTACATGTTATGACTATAGTTTGGTGTTTTGTGGGACTTCTATCAGTAGGATATTTTTGCCTGCTTTTGGGACTCTTTCCCTCCTGTTGCGTTGCCTTGTCCAGCCTTGATATGAGGGATTTTGTCTTGTTTTATTAAATCTTGTTTAGTCTTGTTTTGGCTGTGATCTCTTGGAAACTTGCTTTTTTTTTTCTGAAGAAGAAACTGAAGAGGAGCGGGATCTATGGAAAAGAGGAGGAGAGGAAGAAAGGGGAAGAGTGAAGGAGAGGAAACTGTGATCAAGATGTACTGTATGAAAGAAGAATTTACTTTTTAATAAAACAAACAGACAAGCAAACAAATAGAAATCACATACTTATTTGGAGTGTCTAGGTTATCATATAAGATAATAATATAATGATGAAAAGAAAAAAATCTAAGAATGCTACTAGCAAAGATCACCATAAATTTTCATAGTGCCTCACAATTTAATTCAATGTGTTCAATGTTATTAATCATTTGAGTTTTGTATATGTTGACATTTGACTATCTCTCCCTTGTAATAGACTGTTCTGGTTGGATATGAAGGAATTATTAGCAAGTCTCTCTCTGCCATCTCATAGTAGTCTTGCTTAGGCAGAGCTTCTCTTTCTGCATCTCAGTTAAGATTTACCTAACTTTACTTTTTATAATGTCTTCATTTCTGAAAACAAATAATTTGTTTTAAGATGAAAATCTATTTTTTCATGTGTTGTTTACTAATGTGTGGGTGGCGTGTTCTCGCCCGCGAGATAACACAGACACCAACGTTCTTCAGCAGATCTTTATTACGATGTTATAGAGGAAAGACCCGCTGGGAAAAAGCCGGCTGGTGGGAACCGGCTGGCGGAAAAGGCCCCGAGCCCCGGGAAGGCCCTGGTTAAATACCCCCTGGAGTGATGTGTACATACCCGGTTGGTCAAATGCCCATAAAACCCTATATGCCCCGGGATGGGCTGTGACTTCGCGCGCTTTCCCCTCACACAAAGACAGTAAATTACAGAACTTGTGAGAGCATCGGATTGCCAGAGATGTCTCTGCTTTCCACGGCTCTCTACACTAATGTGTATTAATAATTAGAAACTTTACAATTTCTATAACGGTTTTTCAGCTCCTTAAAGGAGCTGCATAGCTAACATGTTCTGTCTTGGAGCTACATTTCCTTTCGCATAAGGACCAGCTCTGCTGTAGTGTCAGGGAAGCAGCTGTAGAAAGATGTAGGTAATGAATGTGACTGAATTCCAGCAAAATGTTATTTATAAACTAGAAGCAGCAGGGCAGATGCTGCCCTCCTTTCTGCAGGGACACAACCAGAGCAGAGAACACAAGATTTCAGAAGAGCTTTCAGGATAGAAGTCTAGATAAGGGACCCAGTGCTGAAAATTATTGGTGAGACAGACGTTGGGCACTGCTACCTATTTCTTTTATATTGCCTGAAATGTTTGAAATTATTTATTTGCATCTATAAGGCATAAAGATGGCCAGTTATATTTTCTGATAATATGAAGCTTTGTATTTTCCAATAGAAATATTTATTTTCTAAATCAAATTAAAATATAAATTATTCTGAATTTATATTTAATTTCATAATCGTCTCATGTACTCAATATCAACACTTTAAACAATTATTTTCTCTTGAATAAGAATTATGTCTTTTCAAAAACCTGCCTGTATCATTTGTTTCAGCAATTTTTATTTGTTTGCATGTTTCAGTATTTGCTGATATGTAGGGATTACAATGAAGAAAACTTTACATTAGAAGCTTGTTCAGGATGGTTTAATAAAGTTTCAAGATTATGATAATTATTCAAAATATGTCTAATTATAGCCTTTAGTGTTGTTTTGTTTCACATTAAAGTGTATTACTTTCCTGGGAATTTTAAATACATTCATGGAGACAAGTAAGAAAGATGCGTATAGATAATAGGAATTATTTTGAGGAGGTTTTGTCTATAGGACACTAATTACCATTGATAATCATTTTTAAAAATTACCTTAAGATAATGATTCATAAAATGAACACAGGTGTTGAAAATGTGTGAATATCACATTATAATTTCAAATAAACCAATTTTTATGGTTTGAATTTTTGCATAGCAAATTTTGCTCTTAATGCATTTTTATAGAACAATCCTTATGTGTAAGTATATTTAATCTTTTATACTTTGCTCTCATTTCCCACATCTAATGGCAATTTTGCAGTAAATTTATAGCTAGAAAAAAGTTTTGTTTTGTTAGCATTGTTATAATTATGTAAGAATAACTGCTTTTACCCTAAGGGAAATTTTTGATTATTACAATTAAATGTCTGCAATGTATTTCAGATAATTATGTAATGCAACAATAGATATATTTCCACTCAGAGTATACATTAAAAAATGTAATTCCTACAATGTCACTAAATATCACTTTTAAAATCATTTGAATATTAGTCATATAAATTATTTTAAATTTAGTACTTAGTGTTTGCTCTGTTTTCACAGGAACTATACCTCATTAACTTTCACACTGCATATTTGTTATTTTTTTGTGATGTGTATTTATAGGATATCTATCAACATATATTTTAATGAATGATTTAATGACACATAAACGCCATGTACAACATTCCTTTGTATGTATGTATGTATGTATGTATGTACGTGTGTACGTATATATATGTATATATATGTATATATATGTGTGTGTGTGAGATATATATATATATATATATATATATATTCATAGTTGTATACACATGCATCTATATAAAATCTTGTTTCAGAAAGTGAAAATATGGACATTGACAGTCAACAAGTAATCATTTATTAGAAGATTAATATGGTAAAAGTGACATTTAGACAAAAGCAATCTACAGATTCAATGCAATTCCCACCAGAAGTCTAACTCAATTCTTCATAGAGACAGAAAGATCAATTTGCAAATTCATTTGTAATAACAAAAAACCCAGGATAGCGAGAACTATTCTAAACAATAAAAGAACTTCTGGGGGAATCACCATCCCTGACCTCAAACTGTACTACAGAGCAATAGTGATAAAAACTGCATGGTATTGGTACAGAGAAAAGCAGGAAGATCAATGGAATAGAATTGAAAACCCAGAAATGAACCCACACACCTATGGTGACTTGATCTTTGACAAAGGAGCTAAAACAATCCAGTGGAAAAAGGACAGCATTTTCAACAAATGGTGCTGGCTCAATTGGAGGTCAGCATGTAGAAGAATACAATTCAATTCATTTTGATCTCCTTGTACAAAGTTCAAGTTCAAGTGGATAAAGCATCTTCATATAAAACCAGATACACTGAAACTAATAGAACTGAAGGTGGGGAAGACCCTTGAGTACTTGGACACAGGGGAAAAGTAACTGAACAGAACACGAATGGCTTGTGCTCTAAGATCAAGAATTGACAAATGGAACCTCATAAAACTGCAAAGCTTCTGTAAAGCAAAGGACTCTGTCAATAGGACAAAACAGCAACCAAGAGATTAGGAAAAGATCTTTACCAATCCTACATGCAATAGCTGGCTAATATCCAATATATACAAAGAACTCTAGAAATTAGACTCTAGACAACCAAATAACCCTATTAAAAACGGGATACATAGATAAACAAAGAATTCTCAACTGAGGAAACTCGAATGGCTGAGAAACACCTAAAGAAATGTTCAACATTCTTAGTCATCAGGGAAATGCAAATCAAAACGACCCTTAGATTCCACCTCACACTAGTCAGAATGGCTAAGATCATAAACTCAGGTGATAGCAGATACTGGGGAGGATGTGGAGAAAGAGGAATACTCCTTTGTTGTTGGTGGGATTGCAAGCTGATAGAACCAATCTGGAAAGCAGTCTGAAGGTTTCTCAGAAAATTGGACATAGTATTACCTGAGGACCCAGCTATACCACTCCCAGGCATATACTCAGAAGATGCTCCAACATATAATGAGGACATATATTCCACTATGTTCATAGCAGTCTTATTTATAATACCCAGAAGCTGGAAAGAACCCAGATGTCCTTCATCAGAGGAGTGGATACAGAAAATATGGTATACTTATACAATGGATTATTACTCAGCTATTAAAAAGCATGAATTTGTGAAATTCTTAGGCAAATGGATGGAACTAGAAAATACCATCCTGAGTGAAGTAGCCCAATCACAAAAAAACACATATGGCATGCAGTCACTGATAAGTGGATATTCGCCCAAAAGCTCGAAATACCCAAGATACAACTCACAGACCACATGAAGCTTATGAAGAAGGAAGACCAAAATTTGGGTGCTTCGGTCCTTTTTAAAAGAACTAAAAAAATACTCGTGGGAGCAAATATGGGGACAAAGTGTGGGACAGAGAACGAAGGAAGAGTCTTCCAGAGACTGTTCCACCTGGGTATCCAATCCATGTGCAGTCACCAAAGGTAGACTCTGATGTGGATGCCAGGAAATGTATGCTGGCAAGAGCCTGATATAGGTGTCTCCTTAGAGGTCTGCCAGAGTTTGACATATACAGAAGTGGATGCTCACAGCTAACCATTGAACTGATCACGGGGTTCCCAATGGAGGAGTTAGAGAGAAGACTGAAGGAGCTGAAAAGGTTTGAGTCCACATGGGGAGAGCAACAATACTAAGCAACGAGAGCTCCCAGAGTCTAAACCACCAGCCTGGGAGCACATAGGGAGGGACCCATGGACCTTGCTGTATATGTAGGCGAGGATGGATTTGTTGGGCATTGGAGGGAGAAGAGGCCTTTGGTCCAGTGAAGGCTGGATGTCCCAGGGTGGGGGAATTTGAGGGCAGGGAGGTGGGAGTTGGTGGGTGGGTTGGGGCACATCTTATAGAAGCAAATGGAGGGTGGATGAGATAGGGGTTTTCTGGGTGGGGGTAAATGGGTAAAAAGGATAACATCTGAAATGTAAATAAAATATCCAATAAAAATAATAAATAAATAAAATAAAATAAAATGGGAAAAAAGAAGCCAAAGGACCAAGGAAAATAAATGAATAAAATAAAGATCTACGTTTTTACATTATTAAAAAGAAAGATGAATTCTCTCTTTATAGTTTGTAGTTTATTATTTCTATAGAAGTTATCCTTTAGTGATGGTAAAATGGTTCTGCATTACTGATAGTTTTGGTATTATTCATATTATTGTGGGTTATATTCAGTATAATTTATTACTTATCTATACATTCTATATTTAGCAACTCAATAATGTTGTCCAACTCAATGCACATTTTGGCTCCACATCTATAATATTTCTGAAAGATTGTTTTCAAAAATGAACATTTTGAGTCTCAGTAGAATCAGAATTGTACAATGAGTTTATAAGGGTCAATTGAAACTCAAATCTTTCTTATTGATGATACATCTTGAAAAGGCTGAAGTATTGAAATCAGGGTTCTTCTCTGACAATTACATCAATGTCTGTGCTACCTTGAGTGCTGCCATATGATCATGTTCTACATGAACACACAGGGCATTCTCGACTGTCTGGCTAGAGCTTTCCTAGTCTCTGGTTTTTGTTTTTTGGTTTTTGTTTGTTTGTTTGTTTTGTTTTTTCATAACCAAATTTTCTACTTTCCTTCTTTAGGTACATGTACTAAAAGGAGAAAAATCAGTGAAATCAAGTCTTTAAAGCCAAGTAGAACCCAGTTGTTGTTCTCACTGTCTTCTGTTTTCTCAACCCTCCTATTTCTCAGAATGTCTACCCTGTGTCTCTCTTCCCTGTTTACTTCTCTATTTTATTTGGGCTGTTCTGTTTGCTATCACATGAACACAGATATTAAATTCTGCAACACAGTTATCTGCATTTGGATTTATCGTTACTTTTTGGTTTAGAGCTTTAGCATGTAAGAAGCTCTAAATAGATTTTTACTAAGTGAATTGAAATATTTCAGAATGCAGGGACTCTTGCAAAAGTCACAAAATTCCCAAAGAAGGGAATAAATTTAGTTCCATGATATATTCCTAATACTGTTCCAAATCATGCATTACAAACCTCACTTCTAACTTTCATTTTGTTTTTGTGTTGTTTTGATCATCTTAGAGAATCCTGAGCTCTGTGTGCCTTGTTCTGCTGGATTAGACCTACTGTGTTTTGTCCTTTCTATGGAATGCTATACTTCTCTATTTTGAACTGTTTGAAATTCCTTCTTATTTTGCTATTATTTCTGTATTTTTTGGCCAATCTTATATGCTCTTATCATTAAATTATTATCCCAATAATAACAATGGATAATATTCAATAAATGTTCTAAGTTTAAGTATGTTAATCTGTCTTCAGTAGCAGATTCAGCATTGTTATCCTCTCTTCTCATTTTCTTATCACAAAGAGAGAAACTTACATCAATTAGCATAATAGTGCTCACACAGGTAATTGTGTTGGATTGAGGTTACAAGTGCAGGCTGCCATAATACTCTCGTAATACTAAATGTTATCGGCTGGTTTTCCAAATTTTTTCTGGGCAATAGTCCAACTGTCTAAGCATATTCATTTACAATTCTTTGCAGATAAGTATAATTCAGGCTTGAAAAGTTGTGTGTGATGATTGCTGGCATCATCTGTCTATGGCAGCTACTCAGTTTCCCAAATCACAAACATTAGAAGCACCTTAGTTTTCTCATTTTTTTCAGACTTTTGTCTGTAATTCTCAGTCTTCTTTTCTATTTCAGTAATACACTTGATAAGAATGTTCTTTGTTCCTTTTATATTTATTGGTTCTTTCTTACTAACTAAGATATAATCATCATTTCCTTCAGTTTCTCTCAATGATGCCAATGATTAATTTAGTGAAATATGAATTTGAATGAATTTGTTAAACCTTTATTTCTTTTCATTTGCCTACAGAGTGTACTTCTACCTTTAATGAAAATATGGAAATTTTCAATTTATCTTTTAAGATATATCATGTAAATTTTTTCTTAAGATTATGCCTGGCAAACTTGGATTGTAAAACCCAAACAAAGTATTAGAACTGTTATATCTGCTCAAACTTCCATATGCCTAAATGATTAGATAGGATGCCATGGCAGAGTTGGGATATTATATATCCAGGGCCAAATTATCTTGGCTTCTTGTATCATCTTAATATTTTCATATTTTTCTTGTAACTACCAAGTATAGCAATCTTTAGAGCAGTGGCTCTTAACCTGTGTGTCATAACCCCTTTGTCAATCCTCTGTCTCAGAAAATAAATACATTTTAATTTATAATCGTAGCAAAATTACAGTTAAGTAGCAATGAAAATGATGTTATATTTGCAGATCACCATAACATGAGGAACTGCATTAAAGGGTCGAAGAACTAAGAAGGTTGAGAACCGCTGCTTTAGAGTAAATTAATTTATCGAACTTCAAGTCTTCAACAACTAAATCTAAGAGCATCATCATATAAGATGTAAAACCTGTGTCAAGAGTTTTACTGTCTTCGTTAAAGCTGACATACCTCTGACCCTACCATGGAAATGATTAATACCTAGATCTATTACTTTCTTTTATCTGTACCTCTAAAAACATTCATCAAATAATATCTATATTGAAAAATGTTAACCGCGTAACCAACCTAAATCCGTATTTTCAGGCCATGGCCATTCATCTCTGACTCAGATTTATCCTGTATTCTATTTCCAGTTAGAGCTGTGCTTTGTGCAAGTGAAATAAACAGGCCATGCTTTCTGGTTCCTCTGGGCTTCTGTTTATGTTGTTCATTCTATCTGAAATTTTATTTCCTTATTTTCAACCCAGAGGACTTCACCTATCCTTCAAGGCATGGTTAAAATTACATCTTCTCTCCCAGATCCCTCTGGTACCAACTACAACTTTCCTATCATCCTACCATGAGAAGAACCCATTATTCTTTTTTTTTTTTGACTCAAAAACTCTCTTTACACTCATCCATGCTATAGTTATAGATCTTATTATGATATATTTCATTTGGTTTTTTTTGCACTCCAAGGCAGTAGTGTGTGTTCCCTTGGCATTTAAAAAGCTTTTCAATAATCACATTTCTGGTTTAATTCTGAATATGAATTAAAGGGTCAGCATAGGGAATAAGACAAAATATGTTTCTTTTTCATATTGCAAATAAAAATGTATAAGATCTTTATGTTTTCATGTTTTGTTTCATTATGCTACAGTTGCCAAGTCTCACAGATATGAGAATATTATCATAGTAAAATATATGTACTTATAATGAGAGATGTAGGCTATTATGTAAGTCTAGACATACACTTGAGTGTACTTGACCACTTTTCATTAGTGTTTTGAAGTCTAACTAATTAGATGTTTAGCCCTATGTAATGTGTACAAATAATTTCATTAAAATAATTTCATTATCATCATAAAGTGTGTAGACATCTAGACATTCTAATCTATAATTTAGTTTGCAAGCTGTACATGTGTCAGTTTAAACGAATAATTGTCAGAGTATTTACTTTACTCTTAACACTATTTTACTAATCATTATTGTATTATGAAGTACTCTCATGAGAGCAAGCTTGATGTATTTTAAAGAATAAGGACTCTGACATAAGGTGGATTCAACATCCGTGTCTAATTTTGCTTCTTACTTGAATATACATATACAATTAATCCTTTGGATTCTATATCCAATTTTGAGAACTTGCTTGAGTATTAAATGTGGTATCCATCTATCCATGAATGGTGTCACAACCTTGTATCCCAGCTCTTGAGAACCTTGGGCAGAGGATTAGAAAATTAATGGTAATTGAAGCTACATAGTGTGTTTCAGGCCAAATTGAGGTTCAGGAGAGTACTTCATATGAACACCACAGTAGTCCCAATGCCATGATCAAAGTACTCTCATATGTCCATTCAGTATCACTATTATTCAAATTGTCATGTGGACCAACGTTTTTCTGTACTCTTTCTGAAGTGGTTTTCAATATCGTGGAAGCCATCATGAGTCCTATAGTGCCATGGATTAGGGAAGGGAATTTTCAGTGTTTGATTGAATCATAACAGATGTGTCAGAAGATAAAGCTACAAGATAAATCTGGGAGAAGCCCCATCTCACACATGGTTGATTTCTGTGTGCTGCCTTTGAATCATGAGGATACTCTCAGCAACCAAACTGTCAGAGTTTGAATCACATTCCACATATGCCTCACTGTTGACAAGAGATTGAACCTTGAAATGACATCTAATTTACTTTTTTAAAAGATCTATAGAATTTAGTGACTCCTGCTTACCTTTGATTCTCTGTATTGTGTTTTCTTATATAAAAAAAAAAAGGCTTATATCCTTAAAGCCAAGAACTGGATATTTATATAGATCATTGTATCTGACTTTATTTTGCAAAGAAAAAAATGTGTGAAGTGGTTGTTTTTCTCACTAGTCATTATTTTTTTTAACACTTTTCAATAGTGTATTTAGTCTTTAAAATAATAGCTATCACTAAGATGTTTTTATACATCATGACATGACTAGTTTGTTTTTAAGTTCAAAAGCTTGTGATGTAGAATGTACTTATGGTGTTTGAAGTTTATATTAATTACCTATTAATATAAAACCAGATATACTTGCATATAATAGCACACCCAAAAGAGAAAAATAATTACTTACACTAGGCTATTACAATTACCATGATTAGAAACAAAGATGGGGGTAGACAGAAGAGATGAGATAGCAGCTTTGAAACCTGATACTCTTGAGGAGAAAAGTCCAAATTAACTATGTTCAATTAAAGCGATCTATATTTTGGATTGTAACCAGGTGTTGACAGCCAGATGTCTCACTCTAAGTTGGTATTTGAGAGATCAGTCCCTTACAGGCTTCTTGTAGTCCCTTTTATAGAAAAGCTAAAGTGTTCACAGAGGGGAGGGGGTTGACTAAAATTCATTGTTAGAGAGCACAGTGAAAGGGAAGGAACAAAGTTAAGGATGTGCATCCTGTAAGTGTGTTTGCAAGCAATTTACATCAAATCTAAAAAAATGATAATTTATTTTTAATTAGAAGTAGAAACCTTAATTTTAAAGACTTAACGCAGGACAAATAAGGAATTACTCTTTAAGTAGGATTTAACATAACACAAACAGTAACCTTTTCTTTAAACTTACCAGAAACCTTAGATTATACAGGACAAACAGGGACTTCTGTTTGCTTTAATAAAATAATAAAAAAATAGAAACCTTAATGTAAAAGAAACTTTTATTCACGAGACACAATTGTTGTCTCAAAGACTTACTGCTAGATAAACCCTTTCTGGCTCTTTCTGAAATCTGACTCTGTGGTTCATCTTAACCTTTCTGACTCAAACTCCTCTCTATTCTACTCACTCTACAGAGCTCTTCAAGAGCTTCTCTCTCCTGTGCTCTTCTCCTGAGAGTTAGCCATGTGCTCTGTCCGAATCACTGTGTCAAATCCTTTTCTGATTCATTACTTTGTCTGGTCCTCTATTAGATGTTAATTTCAGACATGGCTGCTCCCATCTAAAGCCTACCCTTACCTTCACTGTTTCTGATTAGGTTTTATATGACAGCCCAGGGATTAAAGGTATCATTTCAGACAGATCACAGAGACCTAGGAAGCTTCTGGATGTGATCCCTTGCCAGAACAGTGGTGTTGTTGGATTAAAATTTCTCTACACCTTAACTTGCATGGGGTAACTTAGGACTTAACATAGGACAAACAGAAATTTTGTCTTAACTGCAAACAGTACCCTTAATATGCAAGGCATAATTTTCCGATTTTGGTCTCCAATTTACATGAGATGTATACTGTTTCTCTTTTGGTCTCCCATTAACTTGGGATATATTGGTCTTCTATTAAATTGGGTTTTGGTACACAATACTAATAATTAAGTCACTCCTTATACTGATATTTTCAAGTATTTCCCGTATATTTTGTTCTAGAAGTTTTCTAGTTTAGTATTATTTTTGTTGTTGATAGCACAAAGTTTTACAGAGAACAGAAGGAAACAATTAAAAAGTGAGTAAGGCTCAGGCAAATAGTGGGCTGAAGCAACGTGGTCCATGTCTAGAGATTTCATATTTATGTCTTTGTTCAATTTTGAGTAGACTATGTCTCATGGCTAGTGCTAGGATTCAAGCTTTGTTAATATATATATATATAATGTGTGTGTGTGTGTATGTGTGTGTATGTGTATGTATATGTATATATTTATAAGTCAATTTATTTGAGAGGTATTTCTCTGACACATGCTTTAGACTCTGTTAAAAGTCTAGTGACTATTAATGTGTAGGTTAATTTCTGAGTTCTGATTTTAGTTTCCTTCATGTGAGGGGATTTATATGTGCTTTATCAACACTCCAGTGTCTCTTTAATAAAGCTCTGATGTGTATCTTGAGATTGGATACTGTGATGTTTCCAGCCTTCTTTGCATTGCTCACAAATGGCTGGAATATTTGGGTAGGGGATTGTAAAATCACAGAGATTTCATATGTTTTCCCATCTCTGTGAAGAATATCACTGGTCTTTTTAAGGAAATAGTTTTTGAGCATTTTGGATAGCAGGAAACTTTTGATGGTGTAATTCATCTGCTTCATACACATGAAAGGCCTATTCATTTTGTCTTCCCTCTTCAATTTCTTTCATCTGTATTTTATAATTTTATTTGTAAAAGTCATTCCCTTCTTTGGTGAAAATTATTCATAGTTAAATAGGCATTGCAAGAAGGATTATTTTCCAGATTTTCTTCTCAGAAAGTGTGGTATCAGTTTAAATAAATGCTATTCCTTTTAATGTTAGTTTTGTACCCTCAAATATTTATTTTTAATGTTTCTTTGTATATATATATATATATATATATATATATATATATATATGTGTGTGTGTGTGTGTGTGTGTGTGTGATAGCACAGAAACATACACGCATGTGTGCGCATGCATACACATACACACACACACACAGAGGCAAGGCAGAGCACCTTGAGTTTCATCTTCACTTTACAGTCTTTTACAGTCTCTTGATTTCATCTTGGTATAGGTGGTGGATAGGTGCTCCATGAGTTGTCTTATGTCTGTTGTCATTTTACCATAAGAGTACTGAGATTCTAAGCATGCTACCATGCTCAAGTTTACATATATTTTAGAAATCTAAAGTCAGGCCATCATGTTTGTAAGGAAGGCCATTTTATTTATCCATCTCACTGGCACTGAATTTCCCATTCTAATTCTAGAACTGTTCTGTAGTGGTTTCATATTTTGCTAGATATTATCACAACTTCTAAGAATGGAGATAATAAGACATCTAAGGAAGCTGCAGTTTTTTCACCCTTTGTTGAAAAATCCTCTATAGAAAAAACAAACAAACAAAAAACAAACAAACAAACAAAAAACCTTTCAGTATTGGTTAAACTTCTTTTACGGGGCACCAGCTCAAATTCCTGATGTTTGATAACATAAATACCTTGCATCTTCAGCAATACAACTTACTGTCCGGTTATAGAATGTAACCAGTAGACTATATTTATGGGGATATCTACAGGATCTCGTTGGGCAACGACTCAGCAAGATGTAACCTATTCCATCATATCTGAGGTTTTCTTTAATAGCATAATGTGTTTAGTTGGGACATTGCCTCCTGTATGATATGGTAATCTATTTGAATTAAACACACACATACACACACACACAGAGAGAGAGAGAGGGGGGGGGTGAGGGGGAGGGGGGGGAGGAGGAGGGGGAGGGGGAGAGGGAGAGGGAGAGGTATATTAGGATTGGCCATGAGCAGGTGATAATTTGAGAAGATACCATGGGAAGAAGCATCTGAAGCAGAGAGTGTTAGAGCAATATTGAACTGCAAGTATATTGGGGCTGGGACTAGGAGATAGCCAGATAAGCATAGCAGGTTAAGGTAGATCATTTAACTGCACAGGTATTAAGATACAGCTTGAAATAAAGCTTGGTTTCTCTGTGATTATGGGGACTACCAAAAGTAAAAAAATACAGCTGCCTTTCTCTTAAGCACTATCCCCAATGCCCCCGCATTTCTCCTTTACATATTGCAGCCTGTAACACAGGCAGAGATTCTATGATGGACCAGAGGCCAT
>NW_021620852.1:3759793-3760927 GCF_004785775.1 Grammomys surdaster
ACACACAGCCACACACACACAGCCACACACACACACACACAGCCACAGCCACACACACGCACACGCACACGCACACGCACACACACACCATTACCACCACTACCGCTACCAAAAACAGCAAGGACAACAAAATAAGTGAAACTTTATAGTTATTGGTCACTGATAGTTCTCAATAACAGTGGACTCAATTCCCCAATAAAAAGACATGTACTGACAATATGAATGAAAATAAAACCACACTATGTTTCTTCTGTCTACAGTCAATACACTTCAACATCAAAGATAGACATTACCTCAGAGTAAAGATTGGACATAGATTTTCTAAGCAGATACACCTAAGAAGCAAAATGGTATAAGTATTCTAATATCTAACAAAATAGACTCTAAACTGAAATTAATCAGAAATGACAGGGAAAGAGACTTCATACTCATCAAAGAAGCTATTCACCAACATAACTATTCAATTCTTAGCATCTATGTCTCAAATGTGAGGGAGCTCATGCTTGCAAAAGAAACATTACTAAAACTTAAACCACACATTGAGATGCACAAGTTAGTGGGAGATAGAAAAGCTCTACTTTCACCAATGGATGTAATATACAGTCAAAAAATAAACAGAGAAATATTGGAGCTTACAGACATTGCAAACCAAATGCTCCTAACAAATATCAATAGATCATTTTATCTAAACACAAAATGATAGACAGTTTCCTCAACACTTTATAGAACTTTCTCCAAAACTGACCATATACTCAGACACAAAGCAGCTCTCAGTAGATACTAGAAAAGTGGCATAACGATCTGCATCTTATTAGACCTTCACAAATTAAAGCTGGATTTCTATAAAACAAAGCAATGCAAAAACAAACAAACAAACAAACAAACAAAACAGAAAGCCTACAAACTCATGGAAACTAAAAAAAAAAAAGAAAAAAAAAACCTCTGCTGAATGATTACTTGGTCAAGACAGAAATAAAGACAGAAACTAAAGACTTCCTACACTTCAATATAAATAAATATGAACCATACACAAACTATGGGATTCAATGAAAGTGTGAAAGTTCATAAAACTTAGTGCCTAAATGAGAGAGAGAGAGAGAGAGAGAGAGAGAGAGAGAGAGAGAGAGAGAGAGA
>NW_021620852.1:3760937-3792393 GCF_004785775.1 Grammomys surdaster
AGAGAGAGAGAGAGAGAGAGAGAGAGAGAGAGAGAGAGAGAGAGAGAATATCTCATACTAGCAACTTAGTAGTACACCTGAAAGTTCTAGAACAAAAAGAAACAAGGGTAGAAAAGTAGAAAGCAGAAAATAATCAAATAAATAAAATAGAAATAAATAAAACAATGTAAAAATGAAACAAAAAGTTGGTTCTTTGAGAATATCAGCAGAATAGACAAACTGTTATTCAAAGTAAGTATAAAAGGGAAGGAGTATATTCAAATTAACAAGATCAGACATGAAATGAGGGACGTAATTACAGACACTGGGAAAATTCAAAGAATCATTAGGTTATACTTTATAAATGTGTACCACACTGCATACAAAAATGTAAAAGAAATGAGTAATTTTCTTAGTAGATACAAATTAGCACTTAAATAAAGACCAGATAAGAAATATAGGTAGACCTGTCACCTTTAGTGAAATAGAAACAGTCATTTAACATCTCCAAACCAAACAAAGCTCAGGGATAGACAGTTTTAATAGAGAAATCTACCAGATTTTCAAAAAGAGTTAATGTGAATCTTCCTCAAATTATTCCTCAAAATAGAAACAGAAAGAACATGGCCCAGTTCATTTTATGAGAACACAGTCACCGTGACACCTAAGCCACAAAATGATTCAACAAAGAAAGAGAATTACAGCCAAGTTTCCCTTAGGAGCATTGATGCAAAATACTAAACAAAATACTTGCAAACAGAATCCAAAAACACATCAAAAAAATTATCCACCATGATCAAGTAGGCTTCATCCTAGGGATGCAGATGATATGATAGTATATATAAGTGACCCCAAAAATTCTACCAGAGAAAATGTAAGCATCTTCAGAGAAGTGTCTGGAAAAAGATTAACTTAAAAAAATACAAATACAAAATGCAAATACAACATACAACATGACATACAAGTACAAACACACTGAGAAAAAAAATCAGGAACACCATATCCTTCTCAATAGTCACAAATAATATGACATATCTTAGTGTAACCATAATCAAGCAAGTGAAAAACTTATATTATAAAACTCTGAAGAAAAAACATTGAGGAAAATATCAGAGGATATAAAAATCTGTTATGGTCATGGATTAGTAGAATTAACATAGTAAAAATGGCCATCATACCAAATACAATTACAGATTCAATGTAATCTCCATAAAAATCCCAACAAAATTTGTTACAGACCTTGTAAAGAAAATATTTAATTTCATTTGGGAAAACAAAACCCCCAGAATAGATAAAATATATGAACAGTAAAAGAACTTCCAGAAGCATCACCATCACTAATTTCAAGCTACATTATAAATCAATTGTAACAAAAAGCTACATGCAATTGACACAAAAAATATATTGATCAATGAAAATGAACCAAAGACCCAGATATAAATCCATATACCTACGGATACCCAATTTTTATTATGAAGTTAGAAATACACACTGGCCCAAATACTGGTTCCAGTGTAACTGGGTGTCTGCATGTTGAAGAATATAAATAGGTTCATATTAGTAACCTTCTACAAAACTCAAGTCCAAGCTGATCAAAGACTTCAACATTAAACCAGACAAAGTAAACCAGGTAGAAGAATAAGTAGAAAACAGCCTAGAACATATAGGCACAGGAGACAACTTCCTAAACAGAACACTGATAGTCCAGGCACTAAGATCAACAACTAATAAATGGGACCTTATGAATATGAAAGTTTTCTGTAAGGCAAAGACTGCCATTAACAGGATAAAATCACAGCCAAAAGAATGAGAAAATATTTTTACCAACTTCACATCTGATAGACTGCTAATATCCAAAATATATAGAGATCTCAGAGAATATATAAATGTGAACAAAATAAACAATCCAATTAAAAATGGGTACAGAGGTAAACAGAACATTCTCAACAGAGAAACTAAATTTTCAAGAAACACTTAATGGGATATTCAACATACTTAACCTTCAGGGAGTGTAAATCAAACCTTATCTGATTCCATCTTCCACCTGTAAGATGTCTAATATTAATTAATATCACAAGTGACAGCTCATCCTACACAAAGGATGTGGAACCATGGGAATACTCCTCTTTTTCTGGTGGGAGTGAAAATATGTACAACTACTATGGAAATCAATATGGCAGTTCCTGAGAAAATATAAAATTGATCAACCTCAAGACCCAACTATACCACTGCTTGGCATATACCTAAAGAACTTCCATTCTACCACTAGAACACTTGCTTAACTATGTTCCTGGCGACTTTATTTATAATCACTAGAAACTGGAAACAACGTAGATGTTAGTCATCAGAAGAATAGATAAAAACATGCTGTAAATACTACAGAATAAGATATTTATTACTCAGCTGTTAGAAAAAAAATGACATCATGAAATTTGCAGAAAAATAGATGGAACTAGAATAAACCATCCTGAACAAGACAACCAGACCCAGGAAGACAAACATGGTATGTACTATCTTATAGCGGGATATTAGCTGTTAAGTAATAGGTAATTTCACTGAAATCCATAGACCCAAAGTGGCTATGTAACAAGGAGAGCTCTAGGGCGATGCTTAGATCTCTCTGGGAATGGGAAATAGAATAGATTTCCTAGCCTCATTAGAGACAAATGGTCATGAGAACAGGAAGGATCAGGTAAGGGATGGAGGCACAGAGGGAGAAAGGAGGGAGTGCAGGGAAAGATAACTGGAATATGGCAGCTTTAAGAGAGTGATGTAAAATCCTAATGCAGTAGAAACATACTGGGACCTATGAGAGTGAAACTAGTTTAGACTTGTAATAGTAGAAGATAAATAGCCTGAACTGGCCTCTCTCTGTAACCAGACAAGGCTTCTAGTCATGAGACTGGGACACCAACCCAACTACAAAACCTTCCGCCCACACCTGTTCCACCTGAAAGATGTACTGGGGCAATGGTGGCTCTGAGCTTGTGGGAGTGGGAAACAGATGGCTGTTCTAACTTGAGGCTCAAGCCAAAAAAGCAACCCCGTGCCTTACCCTACCTATAACTAGAAGCCAGGTGCCTAGCCCAATTGTCTGAGGAGCTTCTTCCATCTGATGAAAGCAGATGCAGAAATCCACACCCAAATATTAGGCGGAGCTCAGAGTATCCCATAATAGAGGGGTAGAAGGATTGTAGGAGTCAGAGGGATCAAGGACAAAGGGAGAACATGATTCACAGAATCAATTAAACAGGATTCCTAGGATCTTAAAGAGACTGAGGTGGCAATCACTGAGCTTGTGTAAATTTGTGTTAGGTCCTTTGCATATATGCTATGGTTGGTTAGCTTGATATTTTTGTTGGACTCCTGGCAGTGGGATTAGGGTTGTCTCTGACTCCTTTGACTACGATTGGAACTTTTTTCTTCTACCACTTTGTCTTTACCAGTCTTTATATGAGAATTTGTGCCTAGTCTTGTAACTTGTTATACTTTGTCCAGTTGATATCAATGGGAAGTCTGTTGCTTTTCTAGGGAAACAGAGGAGCAGTGGATTTGAGGGAGAAGGGATGTGTGTGGGTGGAACTAAGAGTGGTGGTGGGAGGGGAGGGGAGGATGTATTGTATGAGAGAAAATAAGTATAAAGAAAAAGAGAAATTTTGTATGATATGTAGTGATGAAAACACTGAACATATGGAACAAAAAAATATTAAAAGCTTCCAGGGGAAAAATATCATATAACATACAAATATAGATCTATTAGAATAACACTTGACTTCTAATGTAGTCTTGAAAAGTTAGAAGGGGCTGGAAAGATGTTGTAAAGACTTTATGCAACTTTAAAAGACAGCTAAAAAACTACTAAATCCAGGAATGCTTTCAATCACAATAGATTTAGAAATGAACCTGTCATGGGGGAGCATAGCTTTAATTTCAGTAGTCAGGAGGCAGAGGCAGAGGAAGAGGGAGATCTCCAAGTTTTAAGCAGGTCTATTCTACAGGGAAATTCCAGGATGTCTAGGGCTACATAGAGAAATCACCTATATAAAAGAATAAAGAAAAGAAGAGAGAAAGAAGGAGAAAAGAATAGTGAACAATTATAAAAAGAAAGAAAAGGAGGTAAGAAAAATAAATACGTTTCATGGTAAAGTCAAATTAAACACTACTAATCTATAAATCCAGCCCTACAGAAAGCATTAGAAGGAAAACTTCAACCTGAAGAGATTAGCCACACTTAAGAAAACGAAGGAATAAATAGTATCAGGGTAACAAATCGAAAGTGGGAAACCCATATCACGAAAAACAAAATAATAGGAACCGAAAACACTGCTCAACACTAGAATCTTGGTTTTGGTTCCTCAGTGAAAAGACATTAACAATACAGATTTAAAAATAAGATCCATCCTTCTGGTGTATACAAGACAAACACCTTAACATCAAGGATGGACATCACCTCAGTATTCATAGATGGAAAAATATTCCAAGAAAATGGACCCAAGAAGCAAGTTAGTATAGACATTTCTTTTTTTTTAAATTTATTTTATTGGTTGTTTTATTTACATTTCATATGTTGTCCCCTTACCCCATCCTCCACCCACCCAGGAACCCCCAATCCCCTCACCCCTTCTCCTTCTTCTCTGTGGATGTAACCTCTATCTACCCCTCCACTCCCACCTCCCCACCCTCAAAATTCTCACCCCCTGGGGCGTCCAGCCTTCATGAGGTCAAGGTTCTCTTCTTCCACCTATGCCCAGCAGGGCTCTCCACTCTTACATATTCAGCTAAAGCCCTGAATCCCTCCCTAAGTGCTCCCAGGCTGGTGGTTTAAACCCGGGAGCTGTGGTTGGTTGGTATTGTTGCTCTCCTCATGGTGCTGCAAATCCTTTCAGCTCCTTCAGTCTTCACTCTAACTCCTCCATTGAGATCCCCATGATCAGTTCAATGGCTAGTTGTGAGCATCTGCCTCTGAATATGTCAGACTCTTGAAGACCTCTGAGGAGACATCCATATCAGGCTCTTATCAGCATGCACTTCCTGACTTCCACATCAGCATCTACCTTTGGTGACTGCACATGGGATAGATACTCAGGTGGAGTGGTCTTCAGATGGCCCCTCCTTCAGTTTCTGTCCCTCACTTTGTCTCCATATTTGCTCCCTTGAGTATTTTGTTGCTCCTTCTAAGAAGGACTGAATCACCCCCACTTGGTCTTCCTTCTTTATGAGCTTCATGTGGCCTGTGAGTTGCATCTTAATACTTGATAAAATAGACTTCAAATGAAAACCAGTCTCAGGAGATTTGGAAGGACACTACATATTTATTAATGCAAAAATACATCAAGAAGATATTGCAATTCTTAACATCTATGCCCTCAAAACAAGGGCATCCAAGTTTATAAAAGAAATACTATTACAACTTAAATCATATATTGACAATTGCACAATGATAGGTGACTCAGTATCTCATTGTCACTGATAGAGTGACTATCCAGAAAAATACTAAACAGGGAAGTCCTGGAGTTAGCTGATATCTTAAACCAAATGATTTTAATACATATTTACAGAACATCTCTTTCAGATACAAAATAGTGTACCCACTTGCCAGCAGCTCCTTGAACTTTCTCCAAAGTTAACTACATACTTGAGCACAAAGCAAGTGTCAACACATACAAGAAAATACTACATATCCTATTTGACCACCACAGCTATTAACACCAATAAAAAAGTATAAAACTCAGGAAAACTGAACAATTCATTACTGAGTAAAAAATGGCTTAAGACAGTATTTAAAGATGTTCTAGAGTTGAATATAAGTGAAAAAGCAATATACCCAAATTTGTGGAACAAATGAAGGTGGTCTGAGAGGCACATTCCTAGCACTAAGTGCCTACATTAAAACAAAACTGATAGATCACACATTAGCAATTTACTGGTACATGTGAGGGCTCTAGTAAAAAGAAGAGGAGGAGGAAGAGGAGCAGGAGGAGGAAAAGGAGGAGGAATAATATTGAGATGAAGAAGAAGAAGAGATAAAATAAGAAGAGTAATGACAGCAACATAGAAGGAATCAATGTCACAAAGAAACAAGTCATTAAGAAATCAATAATATTGAAAAACATTTAGCCAAATATACTAAACAATTCTTAAGAGACAATTCAAATCAGCAAAATTAAAGTCAAAGAGAGGACAGAATGAGAAGCAGCAAAAAAAAAATCGAGAGAATTATAAGAATATACTTTAACAAACTGTTCTACCAAATAGAAAAGTCTAAAATAAATGAGAAATGTCATCAATATGTACCATCTAACAAAGTTAAATTAGCAGTTTTAACAGACCTATGTACCCTTGTGAAATAGAGGCAGTAATTCAAAGTCTCTCACCCAGAAAAGCCCAAGGCCATATGGTTTTAGTGAAGAACTTTCAAAAAATAGTTAATGCCAATACTCCTCACATAACTCCACAAAATAGAAACATAAGGAAGATTTCTCAGTTCATTTTATGAGGCTCCAGATACAATGTTAACTATACTCTAGGGGGAAAAATAAACAGTGAGATTAAATAACAGATCAATTTCACTTATGAATATAATTCAATAGTTTTTGATAAAATATTTCCACACTGAAACCAAGAATATATCACAAAGGTCATCCATTATGATCAATCAAGTTTTATTGCAGAGATGCAGCGATGGTTCAGCATAGATAAATCTACAAATGTAGTCCAAAATATAAACAAACTGAAAACAAAAAACACAGGATTAAATGTAGAAAAGGCTATTAACCAAAATCTAATTCCCCTTCATGATAAAACTCCTGGAGAGATTATGGGTACAAGGCAGTTCCTCAGCATATTATTATGGTTATTATGACAGTATACAGACAGTCCATTGTCAATATCAACTTAAGTGAAAAGACAAATTGAAGCACTTCCTAAAACTCAGCAACAATACAAGATTATCAACTCTTTCCATACATAAATAATACAGTGCTTGAAAGCTTAACTAAAGAAGTAATATAAGTGAGGTAGAAAGGCAATACAAATCAAAAAGGAGTAGTATGTTTTTATGTGTAGATGATATTATAGTACACATAAGTGACCCTAAATACTTTACTAGAAAATTCTCATAGATGTTAAGCATGTTGAACCACATAGTAGAAACAAACTTAACACACAAAAATTAGAAATGTTTCTATATATAAAATAATAAAAAGTGACTGAGGAAGATAGGAAAGACATCTTTAATAATAGCCTCAAAACTATGAAATATATTCAAAAATCTAAGCAAAAAAGTGAAATATTTTTGTGATTAAAAAATGTTTAAGACATCGAAAGAACAAATTGATTTGAAGAACTTATTAAAACATGAAAAGTTGTCCCATATTTATGGGTCCATAAAATTAAGATAGTAAAAATGGTAACCTTACCAAAAGCAATAAACATATTCAATTTCTATCAAAATTCCAACACAATTCTTTACAGAACTTAAAAGATCATTTCAGCCTCAAACAGAAATACATAAACCTCAGAATATCTAAAACAATTCTTATTAATAAAAGAACTAAGGAGATATGATCATCTTTGATCTCTAAGTTTAATGTAGTACTATAGTAATAGAAATATCATATCATCAGCATAAAAACAGGCATATTGATCAATGGAGCCAAAATGAAGATCCAGACATAAATGCACACATAAAGATATCTGATTTTTGATAAAGAAGCCAGAAAAATACACTGGAAAAAAGATAACATCCTTAACTAATTATAGTAGTCAAACTGGGTGGCAGCATGTAGGAGAACGCAAATAAATCCATATATATCTGGTGGGAGTGAAGACTTGTACAGTCACTATGAAAATCAGTATGGGATTTTCTAAGAAGAATGAGAATTCCTACCTCAAGATCCACCTATACCAATCTTCGGCACTTCATACTACCACAGAGACACTTACTCAGTTATAGTCATTGCTTTTCTAATCACAATAATCAGAGATTAGAAATAACCTAGATGTCAGTAAATGGATCACTGGAATATATAATCCTCAGTGAGGTATCCCAGACATATAAAGACAAATATGGCATTTTTTTTTTGCTTATATATCTATGTCAGCTCTTAAGACATTGATAAGCATGCTTCAGTCAATATAGCCACAGGGGATATCTACAGAATAGGAAATTGCAGGAGGTGCTGGATTTTCTTAGAAAGGAGAAATAGTGTAGATGATTATGAAAGGATGCAGTGGGGATTGGAATGCTAGGATCAAAGAGGGAGCAAGATGTAAGTGGGGGTGAATGATGGAATACAGGGGGTGACAGCTAACAGGAAATGACATTTAAAGAGTTGTATGCAAAGCTAGCACAGCAGAGACTTCCTAAAATATATACATATAAGAAAGAAAGCTAAAAAGTATCACCAAACAACTGGGAATTCAAAGTCCCAACAACTAGACCTCTCTTGCAATCAAGTAAAACTTCCAATGCAGTGAATGGGATACATCTAGTAGAGTTGTTGGCCAACAAGACACTCTGTAAATTCCCAAGAAATCCATGATATTGCTAAGGCTATTGGTTGTTCTCTAAGAAATGGTGGTGTGGTCCTATTGCTAGAGACAACACCTACAAAACTCATGGAACATGGAAAAGTGAAGCTGTTGCCAAATGTATAATATTCACCTCTAATGTATAGTATTCACGTTACTGGAATCTACTCTGTAAGTTACAAAAGGAGAAATGTAAACACCAGCCTAACTACAAAAACTTTGATCTACAATCAATGGTTACTTGTCTGTAAGGTATGCTGGTGCAATAGTAGCACACTGATTATAGGAGTAACTAACCATTATCTGATTGGAGGTAAATCTCATTCTGTGATATTGAACCAATGCCTAACAGTCTCTGGGTGGTCAAGAAACTGCTTATATAGGCCTAGGACCTAGGGTACCTTGCTCAGCCATCAGAAGAGAAATGTCTTCATATAACATGGAAAAAAATACAAACACCTACATCCAGAAAAAGTACATAGATGAGAGACCTTGGAATCCTCAGTCCTAAATGGGATGTTTCCATCAAATTCCTCCCTTCAGTGTTCAAAAAACTCTGTGCAAAAGAAAGTAGAAAGGCTGTAAGTGTCAGAGGGGAAAGAAAACAGGGAAATAGGCCTTCTAAACACACCTGAATAGACACACATAAGAACACACCGAGAATTCAGTAATTTCCGTGGCAGCATGCACAGGGCATGCACAGGATGGCTAACATGTAACAAATTAAATGACACCTGGAAGGTGTCTGTCTGTCTGTCTGTCTGTCTGTTGTCTCTCTCTCTCTATCTCTCTCTCTCTCTCTCTCTCTCTCTCTCTCTCTCTGTATGTGTGTATACACAAACACATACCCAAATATGTGTGTGTGTGTATGTGTGTGTGTATTTGTGTTTTGTGTTTTTATAGGATTCCTGTAAGTGTATACATGTGCATGTCTCTTTGTCTACTTATGTTTTTTGTGCTTTTTCTTTATAGCTTTTTCTTACACTTATTTTGCCCAATTCTGGGTTATTTCTTTTTGTTTTTCTTTATGTTGTCTTATCTTATTAATATCATTATTCCTTAGATTCCTACTTGTTTTCAAGCAAAGACAGAAAGAGTATGAATATGAATTATAGCTGAAGTGTGGTAGAAATAAGAGTAGAGGTAGGGGAAAGTATAATCAGACTATATCATATAAAATGTGTAATCAATAAAAGGAAAATCAAATTTAAAGTTGTACAATCCATATATAAGAGAATATATATGCCGTCTTTCTTTCTGGATCTGAGTTACCTCACTCAGCTTGACTATTTTCTAGTATGATTTATTTTCCTTCAAGAATTATAGTTTCATTTTTATTAATAACTGAACAATACTGCATTGTGTATTTCAAATTTTCATTATTTGTTCAAAAGTTGATTGACATCTATCCTGTTTCCAATGTCTTGTCATAGTAAATAGAGAATAGCAGCAATACTATGAACCTTGTCACTTAGAGAGATTCCCACAATACATGCTAATGCACAACCATTTGGTGTACTCTTCCCTGGAAATACTACCATTCTTATTTCTAGCTTTCCTCAGTGGGCAATTGTCACCCATGAAAGTGTATATACAGGTAGCATATAAACTGAACAGGTTATTCTTAGGAATGGATATATACAAATATACATGAGCATATATGCATGCAATAACATTTCATGTAAAAAGAGGCCATAATTTTGGAGAAGATTAAGGAGAGGTATATGGGAGGGTTTGGATGGAAGAAAGAAAGGGGAAATGTTCTTATTAATTTATAATCTAGTTAATAAAAAATTAAAAATAGTATACTAGAGCAATATTGGCACAAATGCTCTAATAGCGTATTACTGACCCACAGACAAGATATAACCCTTATCAGAGAAGGTTCTTTGTAGTAGTTGGTAAATAGCACAGAGCTTTGGACAATGTGAAGAGTGAGGAACTTTAACATACTCATCCATAAATAAAGTTTTTTTTTTTTTTAAATTAAGCCTCTTCCCTCAAGGCTTGGGGTAATCAGGGGCAAGAGTTTCAGTCTGTGTTGGTTTTGATACCTCTGGAGTCTTTGTGATCAATACCTCCATGCCTTACACTGTGACTTTCATTAGACTACGTTGTATTCTGAGAGTAACATTGGCCAGTCATGCAGGATAACTTTGCCTGAAAACTCTCTTTAAGTTATATTTAAAGTTAGCTTAAACTATTGAGTTTCCATGATGCACTTTCTTATATTCTTATTTTTGTTTGATGCATCTACTACCCCATCCTCTCTTTAGGCTGGGTCACTTTCATAGTGCTAAAGAGTGTATTTTACACTGCTTAAGAAAAATGTCACCAAAGTTTTGTCCAATGCTGTAATAGCAACTGTCTAGGAAACTATCTATACTCACAGATGCAATAGTGAAATGACTGTTACAGGATAATTTATACCTTCTATTAGATTTGAAGCTGTTCCAAAGAATATCATTTCCTGTCCTGTACTGCAATCCTGGTCAAAAGTCCATGGCTGGGGAGGTTATAGGCTCTAGGGTAGCTCTTGCTATTGTTACTTTGTTAAATGGTCAGGATGTTAAATTACCTTCTAAATACTTATGGGACACTCGTGATTTTGGACAGAGAAGCTTCTTTTACAGTGATCAGTACTCAACAGAGAGAAGCAAAACTTTTCTAAGTGCTAAAAATGGAGATTAATTTCTTAGCATTAAGATGTATATTTATGTCAATCATTTCCCCAAAGTTCAAAAAATAGCACAGAAGGCAGAAGAAAGAGACTGTTAGAAAAGAACATGGAGAGGATGAATTTGAAATGCTCTCTTGTAGGAGTGTTGTGGCTGTTACAATCATGTTCTCACCACAATTGTAGTTATCTGAATAAGATAAGAACAAGTTCAAAACAGCCAAAATCCTGGTATAAATGTCATAGGTAGATGATCTCCAGGCTCGACCTGTTACTTGAAAATAACCAACTAGCAAATTCAATCAACAGAAAAGCAATCTCAACTCAATGAAGAATGGATAGAGTGAAAAGGGACAGCATTTTGAACAAATGGTGATGGTTCAACTGGAGGTCAGCATGTAGAAAAATGCAAATCAATCCGTTCTTATCACCTTGTACAAAGCTAAAGTCCAAGTGGGTGAAGGACCTTCACATAAAATCAGATACACTGAAACTAATAGAAGAGAAAGTGGGGAAGAGCTTCGAATACTTGGGCACAGGGGAAAAGTTCCTGAACAGAACAGTAATAGCCTATGCCCTAATATCAAGAACTGACAAATAGCTATATCAGGCTCTTGTCAGCATGCACTTCCTGACTTTCACATCAGCATCTATCTTTGGTGACTGCACATGGGATGGATACCCAGGTGGAATGGTCTCCAGACGGCCCCTCCTTCAGGCTCCGTCCCTCACTTTGTCTCCATATTTGCTCCCTTGAAAATTTTGTTACTCCTTCTAAGAAAGATAGAAGCACCCCCACTTGTTCTTCCTTCATCATGAGATTCATGTGGTCTGTGAGTTGAATCTTGGGTATTTCAAGGTTCTGGGCTAATATCCAATAATCAGTGAGTGAATACCATTAAAAATGGTGTACCGAGCTAAACAAAGATTTCTCAATTGAGGAAACTCGAATGTCGGAGAAGCACCTAAAGAAATGTTCAACATATTTAGTCATCAAGGAAATGCAAAACAAAACCATTCTGAGATTCCACCTCTCAACAGTCAGAATGGCTAAGATAAAAAACTCAGGTGCTGGCAAGATGCTGGCAAGGATGTTGAGAAATGAACACTCCTACATTGTTGGTGGGATTGCAAGCTGATACAACCACTCTGGAAATCAGTCTGGTGGTTTGTCAGAAAATATTACCTGAGGACCCAGCTATATCACTCCTGGGCATATACCCAGAAGATGCTCCAACAAATAACAAGGGCATATGTTCCACTATGTTAATAGCAGTCTTATTTATAATAGTCAGAAGCTGGAAAGAACCCAGATGTCCTTCAACAGAAGAATGGATACAGAAAATGTGGTACACTTACACAATGGAGTATTGCTCAGCTATTAAAAACAATGAATTTGTGAAATTCTTAGGCAAATGGATGGAACTAGAAAATATCATCCTGAGTGAGGTAACCCAATCATAAAAGAACACCCATGGTATGAACTCACTGATAAGTGGATATTAGCCCCCAAACTCACAATACACAAAATATAACTCACATACCACATGAAGCTCATGAAGAAGGAAGACCAAAGTATGGGTGCTTTAATCCTTCTTAGAAGGAGTAACAAAATATTCATAGGAGTAAATATGGAGACAAAATGTGGGACAGAATTTGAAGGAGAGGCTGTCTGGAGACTTCTCCACCCGGGTATCCATTGCATGTGCAGCCACCAAAGGCAGATGCTGATGCGGATGCCAGGAAGTGCATGCTGACAGGAGCCTGATATATCTGTCTCCTTAGAGGTCTGCCAGAACCTGACATATACAGAGGTGGATGCTCACAGCTAACCATTGAATTGAGCAAGGAGTTCCCAATGGACTAGTTAGGGAAGACTGAAGGAGCTTAAGGGGTTTGAGGCCCCATGGGCAGAGCAAAAATACCAACCAACCAGAGCTCCCAGTTTCTAACTACCCACCAGCCTGGCAGCACATAGGAAGGGACCCATGGCTCCAGCTGTATATGCAGAGGAGGATGGCCTTGTTGGACATAGGTGGTAGAGGAGGTCCTTGGTTCTCTGAAGGCTGGATTTCCTAGTGTGGGGGAATTTGAGGGCGGGGAGGTGGGAGTAGGTGGGTGGGTGGGTGGGGGCACATCCTCAAAGAAGCAGGAGGAGGGGGATGGGATAGGGGATTTCTGGGTGGGAGGGGGAAATAGGGAAAGGAGATAACATCTGAAATGTAAATAAAATATCCAATAAAAAAACCAAAAACCAAAAAACAAAATAAAACAATCAAAAAAGCTAACATAACAAACACTGTCAAGGATGTAAAGAGAATCATTAACTTTGCTATTGGAGATGTAAGTGTTTAATCCATATTGAATACCATATCGATTATCTGAAGAAAATAGAAAAATAACAAAACAAAAAATACCATTTAGTAATTTCAATATCAAATAAATATTAAAAGCATGAGAAAAATTATGTCAAGGAAATATTTGCATACCCATAATTGTTTTATCACTACTCTTAATCATCAAAGCGTAGTACAAACTGGGGCAGTCACTGATGAATGAATGGGTAAAATAAAGGTAGCACATGGATCCAATTAATGATTAATCAGCCTCAAAAGGAAACTTTATCAGTTATGGCATTGTGGGCAGATCTTAGATATAGTGAAATAAGCCAGGAGCAGAAAAACATGCACCGGTGCTGGAGAGATGGCTCAGTGATTAAGAACACTGACTGGTATTCCAGAGGTCCTGAGTTCAATTCCCAGCAACAACATGGTGGCTTACAACCATCTGTAATGGGGTCTGATGTACTCTTCAGGTGTGTCTGAAGACAGCTATAGTGTACTTATATAAATAAAAATTTAAAAAAAAGAAAAAAAGAAAAATGTGCACCATGCATAAGAGCAGCAGAGACTAGAGACAGAAAATATGTCACTATGGTATGGATTGGAGGTGTGGAGAAACTAGAAGCAGAAGGAGAGGAAACTGTAATCAGAATATATTGTGGTCCCACCAGAGGAAAAAAGGTAGTAAAAGAGAGGTTCAGAGACAGCCATGCAGTTACTTAGGAAACCTCAGCCTTAAAGCTCTATAGCACCATAGATGGATTCATTTGTTAGAAACTCTTTTGTACTTTATAAAAAAATAAAATAAAACTTAAGAGAATTTAGTTTCCCAATCAAAAAAAAAATAATGAATGTTCATTTAGAAGAAAAATGTCAAGTTCTCTGATTTTATCACTAAGTCTTATAAATTTACATTAAGTGAGCATACTTTGTGTCATAAATACATAAAATTATTCAACACTAGTTACATGAGAATAAAAGATAATAGTGTTATAGGAATCAGTTTGGCAGATGTGTATAGGAGCCCAGGGCACACAGAGGATAAAAACTGAGCATAATAAAAATTGCTTTTATTTGATCCTTGTACTACACTGGCCATTGTTATAAGTATTTTAACAGAATCCACTGAGGAATTCTTTTAACAACTGTAGAAAATGGGAAAGATATTTGACTCTTATCAAACTTTGTATTAGAGATGAAGTAACTGGATCAGAGGATTCTGTAATTTCTGAAGGGGCAAACAAACACATCTGGGAATTGAGTCTCAGAGATTGTGTCTTAGTACTACACAGATTCTAGATATAACAGTATTAAAATACAATAAATACCTATAATATGCTTTTAAAAGATACAGCATACTTCTTTCTCTATCTCCATAGACACACATTTTACTCTGGGAATCAACACAACACAGGGCCTTATTCATGCTAAGCACATGTGAGGTTGCTGGAATAGATTTTATAGTTTCTACATTAATAAGGTTACATTAATTATAGAGCTTTAAAATAATATAACCATTTATTTTTATGTTACAAAGGTCTTTATTTAGAGATCTTATAGTTATATATTTTGATTCACAGTTATACTACTTTTCAAAATCTCATTCTCAGAAAGATTGCTCAGTGACAACTTTCTCATTTCCAGTGAAGAGTGGGAATAGGCCTCTAAGTGAACCTCATTTACAGAAATTCCCCGTATGTGAGCATCATGCACAGCCCTCACCTGATTATCTTTAGCAATCCTGCTGAATTGCTACACAATACTGTTACTTAATCCCTAATGAGTCTGACATAATAGTGTGCAAATCGTTGGATTTTTGTATAGCTGTTTTACTTAATGAGGTATCATGGGTTTACTAAATGAATGCATCAATAAAACAAGGTCTAATTCTCTATATGTTGGTAGAGAAATAGTTCACCTTCTTTACTGCTCAATTTAGAAAGTATGTTTTACATTTCATAACTTCTAACAATAAGAGAAGTCTAACGTCTGCCAGCATGATCTATGTTTCAAAGCAAACAAGGTAGATACATCTATCTTTTGGGGTCTATTTGCTAAAAGAATCATAAGTATGTGTGTTTCTGATTCTATTAGATTTAATCAGAATGAAAGGGGGGCACCATTGTTCTTTTTCTGATTTAATTCACTGTGACTGAGATACCCTGCTAGCCTCGCTGTTCTTGCAGTTTTCGTACACAGAATGTTCTTGATTTATTAGCTTTCAGAGAGGAGCTCTGCTGTGCTGGTATGATCTTTGGCTTACACAGCACCTGCACAGACCTCTGTGATACACTTTATTTATTATTTATGCAGTATTAAGGGATAAATAAAAGGCAAACTAGTTCAGAGGTCACCTGAGCCTTTGACTTCTGAAGTCTCTGGTAATCTTCATTCTGATTTCCTTAAAAATACGGTGGTCCTATTAGCTAAAATGTCATGAGAAATGTCACCACCTGTGTAGAGGATCTAAATGAAGAGAAACTTCCTTGGGATATGACATCCCTGTTCGTCTTACTCATCTTCTTATGGTGGTTCTCTGTCTGTAGGCACACAAAGCTGTTGCCATCAATCCCCAGGAAGAACATCAAGAGACAGGGCTTCTGCCAAGTTGAACTTGACTATTTGTTATCATTAGAGAGCCGTTTGTAAAAAACAGAATTTTCTTCTTAGCTGACACTGCACAAATCCAAAGAACTAAATAATCTAGGACCAGAACGGAATCTTGGCCTCATCCATCATTTTGGGGGTAAAGCTTCTGTTCTCCTCAGTAGCACAAGGGAGTTATGCATCACACCTCCAACATTTTCTGCACACCTGTGATAGGAGACAGATGCTCTGAAAAGTCAGTGAATCTGGAAGCTACTATTCATAGTCTTTTTTCATTTTAAAAGTGAGAACAATGTTGGAGCTGTTATGAAAAATAACGTTACATTTTATGAATGAATAAACCTCCTTGTATCATGAGAAGATTATTAAAATAATTTAAAATTGTATAGTTTGGTTTGATTTATGTAGAGATGGCAGTTGTGATGTTTAGATAGTCTCATTATAAAAGTATTTTGATTTCTCCTTTGATACTTTAACCCTACATGAGTTCCTTCAACTCTATGGACTCAACTCCAGCTTTAGGCTGCTTACTAGTTATGGAAAACATAGAGGGTCTTTCATGTTCCACCTTTTGCCTTGCTTCATGATGAAACCTTCTTCCTGTTCTTTAACAACTATCCTTGATCTCTGTCTGTGCCACCAGCCTGGTGCTTGACTCTGCCTTCTGCTACCAGATTGTTTGTTTCTGGTCTTCCAGCATATTACTGGGTTTACCATTGGTTCTATAGAGTTGTTCCCCTATAAAGCAGCCAAAGGCATTACTGTGCAAACGAGAGTCCCAGTGAGTCACTTCTGTGGTTAGAACTACTTCGGTCTTCTCATTCTGGCCACAAGTCATTCTTAGCCCCTATCAGGCTCCACAAGTCAGTCTAACCTGGCATCTACTGACACTCTATCCTATGCTGTCCTGCCTCAGAAATGCTCCAGCCTGATTGTGATTAGAATATATGGTAAATTATAAAAGTATGGAAGGCTTGAAGTGAGATTCCCCAAGCATCAGAATTCTAAGAAAGTTCATACTACAGACATCAGAGGAAGTGACTCCTTATTTCTTTTTCAGCCTTGAGTCAAGGTTTATCATGTGATTCAGTGTGACATGAAGGTGTCAGGTTATTATATACTTTAATCTGGTTTATATGGAAAGGTTCAAAGATAATTTTCCCCATCTGTTACAAACAGCTATTTACAAACTTAATTTAATGCAAACTTTAATGTGAGATTAAGTTAGGTTCTATATTCTCAAGTGATCTTCTTCATGTCAATTTCTGACTTCTGACTTCTGACTTCAGGAAAGGAAAAGAAGTTCTTGTATAAAGAAAAAATATGTATGTATGTATTATTATCATTGTACTGGAAACCATTAGTGAGTTAAGATGCATTAACTTTACTTACTAGATGTTTTAGAAAGGACTATAGAACATCTTGCTGAACATCTTTTAAATTCTGCTAAAATGTCACATCTCCTGATACATCTTCACATATGTCTCTTCTGCACTTTCAGGGCTTGCACATCATACGCTGAATGTATATCTTGTACTATTTTTAAGATCCAAGTGTCAGACTGTCACCTTGGCTCACAGTAGCTGCAGTAACATGGGCGACCTAATTAGTTATTTTTCTCATCACTGTGACAAATGCCTGATAGAGGCAACCATGTGTTTATTTTGGTTCACAATTTATAGGGGTCAGTCCTTCATTGAGATGGCACAATGTGAGCCTTAGTCTAAGGGTACACGGCTTATACTGCAGCATGTTCATTTGGTGAAGTACATTAAGTTTTGAAACCTTTGTCTTTGCCCCTAGTGATTTAAATCACTGGGTTAGGTCTATAAGTCAAGACTCTAGAGTTTTGTATTAAATAGTGACTGATGGGGAGGCCCCAGCTCCTTATAGGTGGTACTATCCTGTTTTCTATGAAAATACAGGTTGATCAAGCTAGCAAGCAGCACTCTTCCACAGACTCTATATCTGCTCCTGCCTCCAGGTTCCTGTCTTACTTGTTTTCAAATATGAACTGTTATATGGAAATGAGAGTGAATAAATCTCTTTTCTCTTTAGGTTGCTTTTGTCATGGTGTTTCACCACAGCAATAGTAACTCTATTTAAAACTATTTATTTGCAGAAAATACTTAAAAAGTTGTCTGGTATGTTGTAGTTTCTAGATAAATTCTATTTTAAAAGCTTTGGAGTATATAAGCTTTGATATACTCTTTATGGACATTTCCTAGGTTTCTCTTCTCTACTAGCTTACAAATATCTTGCAAAGGTTTTTGATAATTACATGTATAGGTCATACCATACGGTCTGTGTGAAGTGAATTTGTATCTTGAATTGGCTATCTTCAAAAAAATTGTTCAGTAGTCAGCATCTAGAAATAATTAAGAATATGCATTTTTCTAAGAGGATATCCTAAGATTCATTCATATAAGAAACACTAGGTAATATCTCAATCATGCTACTAACAGGTGACATTGAGTTCATTGTCTGCAGCAGTTAGCCAGTATGAAGACTTTTCATAAATCCATATATTTGTGATGACTCAGTAGTCAGGTTTTTCATCTCTGCTTTGTTTCTTAAGGAATTTCATTTATCTTTTTCTTGTTCTTCTTGTTCTCCATTTTCTCCTCTTCTTACTCCTCCTCTACTTCCTCCTCCTCTTCCTTCTCTTCCCTATACTTGTTTTTTTCTACCCCTCCATCTTCTTTCTCTTACTTTTCTCTCTACTTAATCTTTAGGTAGGGCAACCAGAGAACAATGAAAAATATATAAAATGCTTTCCTACCTCCATGCTGGGTTAGATCCAGCAGGACTTTGGGAGTACCTCTGCTTTCAATGACTTATAGGCTACCCAGCTTCAGTTATAGGTTGCCTTTGTGGTCATTTGCTCAAAATACTTTGTAGCAATTCCATTGAACTTTGAACACTGTAGGGGCTACGGATACAAGTTGACTTTCGTGTACTGCTGTTGTCAAGAGAATGGGTAAAAATCAATTTAAATAAAAAACTCAGTGAGATGAAGTAAAGATAGGCTTGGGCAAGCCACCTAGACACAATTCTTCAAGACAGACAGATTTGTATGTCATGTTGCTGGGGTTTAGGGAGAATATCTTCTACAATAGCATACCAATATTAAGAATTAGTTTTTCTAACAGAATTTGTACCTGAGCTACACAGTGCTGTATACTATATATATCTGACTCAATTTCTAGGTGTAGAGTTTGTTCTCAGAGAGTTGAAAAGACAAATTGAATCACATTGTCATGTTATCCTAGAGGAGACACAGGTGGGTGATATAAAGCTAGCCTATGTGGACAAACAGTGAGAAGAGGAATATGCATCATGGATTACTTTGCTGGGTAGATGGAAACATCCAGGGCATAATCGCTGGGAAAGAGAGATTGCTGTCCTACTTCCACAGCATCATTTATCCTTGTGGCTGTATAGAGAAAACAGGACACATTTATTTTCAGAAATTGGTAACTAGTCCTGTTACTGCCTCTGCAGGAAACCTGGAAAAACTACCCAGAAGGTCAGAATTGTCTAAATACTCCTAAACTCATTTCACCAATTCAAATGTAAATAGAGGAGACAAGAAGAAACTAAGGTAAGAACTAATAAACAGCTTAAGAAGTTGAGCTCCTGTGGTGATGTATGCAAGTTTCCAGGAAATGGTGCAGTACAAAGTATCAGTAGTGATTAAAAGCCCCAGTGGTAATACAAAACAGAGAGGCAGCCTGCTCCCTGGGGACTTGTTGCAGCAAAACCACCTAATCAAATCTTCTAAGGAGGCTGTTGCCATGGAGTACAGTCAGTTGGCAGCCCTGTTAGGCTCCACTTTCCTTTTTCACAGACATCATTAGTTATCATCCCCTTAAGTCCTTTTAATTGCTCTGAGCAAAGATTTTGTTATCCACTTAGCAAGGGGGACCAAACTCATCAATACTCAATTTAAGCAAAGCACTCATAAAAATTGCAGTGGAATCTCTGCTGTCCTGCTTTTCTGAATATCATGATGGTTTAACTTCTGAAGTTAGGCTTTCCCATTCATGTCTGCTAAGCTCTTCCAACCCACGGTACTCCTAACCAGCTATACTCAAGTCTAAAAAGTCCTATCGCTTTTCTTTTGATATTTAAAGAAAATTGCTACCCTCTATTTTTGTATGGCTTCCAAATAACTTGAATCCATTGAATAATTGTACTGTGAAAATATGTGAAAATATGGATCATGCCTTGCTGACTTCATTCAAATTTTATTTGACAGAAACCCCATCATGTATAATAATTAAAATTAGAACAGAAATAGATTTTAATAAGTATATTTAGCGTGTATTTAGAATAATTTAATAATAAAATATTACTCGATGATATAATAAAAACAAAATAAATTAGTTAAAATTCAAATGTTAGTTTTCGTTTTGAGGAATATCATGAAAACTGCTTACATGTATATGGTATTAGTAATCTCATACTTAAAACCAATAGAGAAATAAATACTGAGCTTGGTGGCATGGATATTAGATCCTACCCTTGAGAGACAGAATTTCTGTGAGACTGAAGATAATCTCATCTATTTATTGAGTTTTAAGCCATCCAATCTGACATATCAATTTTCTAACTAAAATTTTCATAGGTTAATTTCTGCATTATAATTAATAAATTCTCAAGATTTTAATGCCATTAATTCTACAAAATAGTAGAAAATGAAATCAAAAGTTTGAAAAGAATACTTTATTTTGTTTTGTTTTTGTTTTTTCGAGACAGGGTTTCTCTGTGTAGTTCTGGCTGTCCTGGAACTCACTCTGTAGACCAGGCTGACCTCGAACTCAGAAATCCACCTGTCTCTGCCTCCCAAGTGCTGGGATTAAAGGCGTGCGCCACCACTGCCCTGCAAAAAGAATACTTTAAGTTTAAAATAAACATTATTATAAAAACCTTTCAAAAAAAGCTGCCACACATCTAAATTAATCAAACCCAAAATCTATACGAATTAATTTACTTATATACACTTAGAATTTAAGTTAAAAATGGAATCTATGAAGCTTTACAGTAAATTTTATGCTTTCATTACCAAAAATATTTTATACACCTTTAGTCCACAATAATAAAAAATCCCAAATCAATGATATATTTAGAATTAGAAAAACAATTTATTATCTTCTTTCATAATGTGTTTCTATTGCATGTAAATCAGTGTTTCCTTATCTCTTTATAATTAGCTTTTCTGGTTCTCTTTTCTTCATGTTCAACTTCATCTCATATATATATATATATATATATATATATATATATATATATATATGTTTACATATATCCATTATTGATTCTGCATGTAAGAGAATGGATAAATACATGCATATTTTTTTCAAGGTCACACTGTCTCAGAATTTTTTTGCATTATGCTTTGCATTTTGTGAGGTAAAGTCTTGAAATACTATTTGAATTCATCTTTATTTCCGATTCTAAATTATTGTATTGTTTCTCAAAGCTTCATAATTTATATTCTTGCTTGAACTAAGCCGATAAACTACAGCAGAAATGTTAAAAGTACTGAATCATAAATCTGAAGTATGCTAAGCCTTCTTTTTGTAGCTGATAACATTTTCAAAGCATTTACACCTTTCATTTTCACCACAGGATGTGGAAGGAAGAGTGAAGTGTTTTGAAGAAAATTGTAAATTTGAATGTTGAATTTTAGCTTTTCACAAAAACAAAACATTTGTATTTGTGATTTTTATTGAATCTTATTATAACCATGCAACCATTTGATTTTTCTAAAGAAATTATTACCTAATATATAAAAATAATGTTAATTTATTAAGAATTTATTTGATTTTACAGTTTTAAAATGGATTATTTGAAACACTCAGAAGTTATGTGGAGAAAATATTAACCTTTTGTAAATAAATTTAAATTGTTAGCTCTCAGAATTGACTATCAGGATTACTGTTTTGCTCAAAATTCTAATATTACCAGTTGTGTCAGTGTTTCATGTCTATATTTGGCTACAGTAGTCTGAGACTATTGTGATCCCGAAGCTACAATAATTGTTTATTTATATGGTTTAAAACCATATGACAACAGATGTTTCAGGATAGGCCTAACTAAATGAATATAACATATTTGCTTTCATATATTTATGAGTAAGAGAAACACAATTCTAGTACATTGGTTTTTCTATTTTTCTTTTTGTTTGATTTAATAACATTTATTATAATAGCAAAGAAAATGTAATCAACAACGTATAATAAATATAATGAATGAAAACTATTTGCAGCTAATAATATGGAAAAATATAAAAAGAGGAGTGTCATGTAATACTCTCTTCTGCTATGGTTAAGTGGGAGGTAGAAGGGAATATTGAGATAAAATGAGCTGCAACCTGCTTTGGTCATCCTATACCATTTGATCCCTTTGTTGACATACTATGTGTGGGAGGTGTTCCATTGTACACTGCTGTCTGTAAGACCTTCCTATTGAGGAGCAGCACATGAAATCTTTAATTCTTCAGCATTATCATTAGAGAATGTTTTCTCTCTGTGGTCATCAATGGCTTCTTTTATAGCACTGAATTACTAACAGTATTTAGTGAACCTGAAGACATCTTTATGCCATCAGACCTCTTTTGAATATCTCTATAATATGTATCATCATCTAATTCAGGATAAGAAGGTAGATTTATTGATCCCAGAAAAATTTCCCTCTTATAATTGAACAACTTTATGTGAATATTTTTCTTGAAAATATCTTCTGCATAGATCAGTAGGTTTCAGATCTTCACAATGACATTTCCACTTCCCATTTGATCTCTCTGTCACAAGAAGAAAATAACAGTGAAACCCTTATTGAGGTGAACATAATGATTCTGAGATGCAGCTGGGAATGAGAGCTAGAGTGTTGTAGATGCAGTGCTCCTATGAAGTTTAAGAAGAGAGAAGGTGGGGGCCAGAAACAACGAAACAAACAGCTTGAAACACCACATTCTTTGGTAATAATTTTTCTCTCTTAAACCTTCAGTTTGGTCCAGCAATGTTGACGCCTCAGGGTTTGTGAAAACTCACACTTATACACTAAAGATTTATTAAAGCCTTTGAAGCTAAACTTTAGCTTTTGTCAGCTAGAGGTTATTATTTCTTCAAACAAAATATTAGAACACATGTTAATGATAATTTACTCCCACCCTATTTAACTACAAAAACAAAAGAACAAGAACAAAATTCATGGGTGTACAGTTGCTGTAACTGAGAAGACTGCAGTGTTGCAAAGTGCTGTTTGTTCATTTATCCATTAACTCAGGCATTCCAACATTTCCTGAGGTTCTCATACTTTTGCAATATTGCTCTTAATTGTTTTGTGTTGGGGCATGTAGAGAAGAGATATGACATTTCTCTATTTAATGGTCTAATTTTGGAAGGAAATAAGTACACATACATTTAGATAATGCAAAAACAAGAACAATGAATGAAATGAAAAATGAACAGAACAGCAATGCGTTAATGAAAAGCTATCCAGTAAGTACTTATTCAGACCCAGTGGCTGTGAGATACTGTTGCCAGCACATGGGACACATCATCAGTTATCCTCCTTGCTGCCCTGGGCATCTTACATTCCATGGGGGTAGGTAACACAAAATAAACTCATGAACAGATTTTACTGCTACATTGTGTTAAACAGATGACAAGCCATTCATGCAAAACCATGACAAAGTCACTAGTGTTGGGGTGTTAAGATCAGGGCGTTGCAAATGCATGTAGTATGAAGGGAAAAATGGAGTTTCATCAGGTGATGGTCCTTGAATTGCAGAGGATAAAGAAGAGCTGAAACAAGACAGGGATTTGACACTTACAAAGAAGAGACATGACTTTCTAGAATAGAAATAACAAGGAAACATGTAAATAAGAATCATTCTAATTTTTTCTCTTGGATCCTTAATAAAACAGAGATTGTTAAATAAATAAAGTTCACTTACTTGTAACAGGCTTCATGAGTTATAAATGAGGTATAAAGTAGAAAGAGTGTTCAGTTTAATTTAACTCATTTTGTAAGCTCTATACTGATGATCTTGAACAATGGAGGGATAGAGAGCATCCTGTCTTTCTAGGAAACCATCACTACTGTACTTGTTTGGATGTGTTGCTACAGATGTTCATCAAGATGTCAGGGTAAAGCAGGAGGCATATGTCAATACAACTGCCTATTGAATCCCATATTCAGATGTGTGTTCATGCATCTATGCATGATCTGAAGACAAAGAAAAATGGAGCTACTTTTGACTTATAGCCTTGATATTTTTCTCTAAACTATTCTTTACTGAGTACCCATTGTGTTTTCAAATGAGGACAGTGGTTTGGGTAAGTGAATCGTCCACAAATATAAGTACAGGTGTATTTGGAAGGAAATTTTTGTCCTTGGTCTATTGTCTAATAGGAATCAATTATCAATGCCAATTTCATATAAAGCCTTCAAAATACATAATTATCTTGTTTAATTTATGCCCTCAAAAACATTTACTAAAAGTATGTTTCATGTAAGGACTTTATGAAGTATCAGGCAATTTAACACTGAGTAAAAGTATTGCTGCTGTCACCATGTTTGAACAATTAGAGGTAGTAGGAGGCCTCATAGAGCTTTAAAACTTCACTGTCAGTGGTTAAGGGCAAAATCAGGAAATGAGTCTAAGACTTGGAAGTATTTGTTTACTGGACCCTATTCTTACGTCAAGTATCTTTACAATACATGAATAAATACTATATAATTTAATCATAAATAGAACATGGTATGTACAATGTTATTATTATCCACATTTTGGAAATAAAGCACAAAGTACCTAAGGTTACACAGGCTGTGATCATTAGTGTCAGAGTAATCACTGGAGCAGGAAAAATTCATATCAATCTTCTTACTGAATTGGCCTCTTACTTTGCAAACCTGTGATGGAGTTAAGTCTCAACAAACCCCACATTAATGAAAAATATCAAAATGTGAGTACATTTCATCCACCTAACATACAAACAGTAGCTTGCCACACTGCATTGTGAATCAACAGTTGTCCCCCTTTGTGTCCACCATGTTGATTGATGGTTTCAGCTTTCTGCCACCATCCATCATGAGAAAACAGTATCATATCACATATGGTTAACTGAAGCAATGAGCAAGATTCAGACTCAGTATGGTTGCTGCTGAATGTGTCCCAACATTACAACATCTTAAGTCAACAAATTAGAAACCAAGCCATCATCACTTATAGACCATCTGCTTTGCTTTTCACAGTGGGTACATTTGAGACAAGAGCTGACTAAAGTTGAGGTTGGCAAAGTCTAATACAGCCAACTATCCTTGTAAACAAAGTATTTAGGGAATAGAGCCAAACACAATCATTCATACATTGCCTATTGTGCTACTTACACAGGTTGGAATATTCTATGGCACTAAGATATAATTAGAAGATATTTTGACAAACACCATATGTCCCACAATTTTAAATATTTGCTAATTGTTTTGTACATAGACAGATACTGGACTTATATAAGGGAAGAAATCATGTAATACACAGATTAAAAATAATGTTCCAAGTTCTACTTGGAATAAAGGATAAACACGAGCAAGCACAAATGCAAATGTCCAGAAAATCAGCTGTACACACACACACACACACACACACAGAGAGAGAGAGAGAGAGAGAGAGAGAGAGAGAGAGAGAGAGAGAGAGAGAGAGAGAGAGAACTACAAGGCTGACCCAAAACAACTGATGCTGCCATTATGGAAAATTGTTATTCAAAAGTAAGTAGGAAGATAGAAAGATGACTAGAAAGATGGTGGGAAAAGATATGCAAACTTGACCTCAAATTGGAAAAGAAGGCAATAGTTTTTATACACTATGATGTGATATACTTGATGACTGGGCATTAGTATGTACTTTCTATGTCTCCTTCAGGGCTAAAGGTCACAATCCTGATGATCTGTGAATGCTTGTTTTTAGTGATATTCTTTTCTTGTGGTAAGTGTATTTCCTTGCCATAAGCAGAGACTCATTCCAGGGGGAGGTTGCAAGCATGGTGCAGTGTATGAAGGTTCAATCCTCCTATTCAAACTTGGAAAAGCTGATCAGGACCATGGTTTAGTTTCAGAGTGAACTCTTTAGGTGGTTAGCTGAAGCTTTATATGACACCTTTTTCAGGTCATCATCCTGTGTTCATCTCCAGGCTACCGTCTAATAATCCTCCTCAGATTTATCTCTGTAACTGTGTCTGTTATTCTTGGAAATGATCCAGGAAGTATTTAAACTAGTTATGAAAAACCGTGACACAGACACACTGTGGAATTTAAAAAGATGAACAGAAAAATATATTTTACACACATACACAAAATAGGATAATGAATAGATCAGAGATGTGTTAAGATATTGAGAACATAAATTCATTTTGAGGTTTGTTTTTTTCAATTGATGTCATAGGTAATTTGGAGGTTAAAATATGGGTAAAGGAGAGAAGTTCCCAGGGAACTTATCAAGCTCACGTAAAGTAGCTGTGAGTTGATGAGAATTATCCTACTTCTTAAGAATTTACTTCTATTATAGGTGAATAGTTAGGATATTACTATTAGTGCTAGCGAAGCTTTCATAACAGAACAGTAAATACTTAAAACTATTAAAATAGTTCTATATGTCTCCCATGGGTATTAAATAAGAGTTGTGATAATGATCATCTTCTGGCTTTTGGATGAACCCAGTGCTTCTGCCAGCTTCTGAGCATCACAGCACCCACTGCTCCTTCTTCCAGCTCAGAATGTCCACATATACTCTTACACAAACACAGTAACTGGGTTCACTGAGCAAAAGTGAGGGAGGGTTCCTATGAAATACAGTTCCTCACTAGGTGTAGTTCCTTCTCCAATATCCAAGACTTCACTATCCCTGTGTATTCAGCTAGATTTCTCATAGTAGGCATGATATCCCTCTTTTAAGATTGATTTTAATTCAATTAGAGAGCAGTTGGCTACTCCCAAGAAGAATGTCAGTACTGAACCTTCAGTTATATCATGCTATACTGGTCATGGCCTTAGTTTGTAGGTAACATATACACATAGGTCTTTTGTTTGTTTCCCTCCTTTGGAAGCTTCAGCGCCTTCTAGTATCATTAAATCTAATATTGAGGTAGGAGGCTTTAATGTCAGTTCTAGCTCAAGGCTCTGGGCCCTGTTTCTGAACTTCATGGTATCTTTAGCAATAAGAATTTACTTTTTTCCTTTTGGGTCAAACAAGGGTTAAACTATGGCCTGTATTATTTTAGGCATTTCTTGCATAAGCTGGACTAGCAACCCAGAAGAAGGCTTCTAATGTTTAGTGTTGGTATTTTGTTAAATGGTCTTTGACTCCTAGAGGGAGCATTGTCAACTAAGATGGAAATTTTCATTTGAAAATACATAGATATCGAGTTAGAGGTATAGATAGATATAACTTGTATATATCATAGGCAAATTATGTGTATTTTAAGTAGTTAGTTAATAGTGTGATTCCTTGGAACCTTCCGGTGTCCTTACATTTATGTTTATGTTTATACCCGTCTTCTTCACTACTCAGAGACCTTGTCTCCAGTTTTCATGTTTATCCAAAATGATCACTTCATATTTCCACCAGCCTTATGTGTTCATCTGTTTATTGAATTCCATTTTCATTTCTTGGATTGTTTTGATCACTTCTATCAGTCTTGTGTTTTCTTGAATATTACTCAGGCATTTGTTCTCTTTGCTCTTTTTCCATAATTTCATTGAGCTGTTTTTTATTTTATTTGACCTCTTTAAGTTTTTTGATGAAGTTCATGATTGTTCTTGAAACTCTGTGTCCTCAGAGCCATCCAGATAATTCTCATCGACAAACATTTCTACAGGACTGGTAGGTTTTGAGAGAATGTACAGGCTTGGTCTTTCATACTGTTAGTATTTTTGTAGTGAGTATTTTGGGGAATTCTTCGTTAATTCTTTCTGTCTGGTATAAACAGAGTATGTTGAAGAAGATGAAAGAATGTGAATGAAGGCAGGTTGAGCCCAGAGGTTGGAAATGACTTATGTGAAATGAATTCAGGTGAACAAAAGACACTAGGCCTGTGTGTAGCATGTATGTTCTGATCCAAACATGGATTGTGCAAGTAGATCTGGTTGGATAAAGAGCTGGTATGCATATGAGAAGGACCTGTCATTAAGTACGGGTTGTGCTTGTCTTTTCATAATCCTTGACGTTGATTGTAGGGCAGGCAGTAATACCCAGACTAGGCAGAAGCCCTGAATGTCTGATCCAGGCTAGATCTGGCAGGGCAGAAAGATACATGGACGTTAGGGTTAAAAAGTCTCTGGAGAAGGATGAACAAGATCTTGCTGGCTTTAGAAGCTGGATATGGTTTATACTGGTGTTCATAGACTGAGTGAATAAAGCAGAGCAGCAACGAAAATTGAGATGTTAGATTGTAAGTTTAAGGTAGAGATTATAATTATTTCCTAAAGATGAATAAATAATTCATATTGAGATCAAGGCACGAATGGTTTCAAACACTTCAGCTAAGTTGAATTAATTCAATGCAGATAATAGAATATTGAGACTGCAATGTGATTGTGATAAGAATAGCATTTTGAGGTAGAAAGTCACATACTCGTTCAAAATAAGTGAAGGGCAAAAATGAGGTAGAAGCAGCAATATAGAAATTCCTTTCAGTCGGTAAAGATATGAAACACTCAGCATTGCCTTCATAGAAGAAGCAATATAGTCAAAATTCACAGCAAAATACTTAATAATAGGCATAAGTATTGGTATATTTGTTAAATAATTAATTATTAAAAAGAGTTGGGATATTCTTTTAATATCACCTAGATAGTAAACATGAAAAGAACAAAATAAATATTCAGAGGAATCTACATTAATATTTGTTTTTATCTCTCTGTCTTTGAAGGGTTAATCTTGGTTGTCTACTGAACTGAGAAGCTCCTAGGGGGGGTCATGTAGTATAATTCTGGCTGTGTCTGTGAGAGTGTTTCCAGAGTAAAGGAGTGAAAACTTTTTGAACTTGGCTTCCACTGTGCAATGGGCTGAAGCCCAGCATAGATAAAAGGAGTTGGAACTGAAAAAGAAAAGTAATATAAACATGCCTTTCCATCCTCTCTCTTCTCTATCTTTTGTTCCTGTAATGTTAGCTACTATGCTCCACCATGTTCTTTAACTGCAATGAACTAGAACTTCTGAATACATGAGAAAAAAATAAGAGATAAATCTTTCCTCCTTTAAATCATCCCTGTCAGGCATTTTGTCACAGGGACAAAAAGTCTGCCTAACGTAATCTCCTATTTATATTGCCTTTTGCATCATCCATGACCTTTTTTTAAGGATTTGTGGTTGTGCTTATTTGGGACCATTTCTTGAACGTGACAGATCTACTATCATTCTTCTTTAAGTCATCCAGACCTGGATAAAGACAAGTTCAATAGTAAATGCTTTGACAGGTATCTTTACTGATATATTTTATAGCAAGAGAGAAAAATACACACATATGTACTCAAACTCAGATACATATGCACACTTATATGTGTATGCATGGATATATTCACACATGTATTATACATACATAGCACACACATGTATGTACATGTAAAATTCATATTCTCTAAAATATATTATAATCCTTGCATGATTTTCTTCTCTATTCCATTCTATGTAGTCTGAACTCAGTGAAACAGAAGACGAAAAACAAATCAATTATCTCTCTTTCAAAACACCAAAAATAGCTGTGATTGAAATTTCATTACCCAGAGAAATGGAAAAGAGAACCAAAAACATCTAGAGAGATAAAAATACTGATTTTTAATTTTAAAAATGTGTTAGCAAAAATGCCAATTTCTCTCTCTCTCCCCCTCTCCATCTCCCTTCCCCCCTTCTCTATATGTATATGACTGTCTGACTTTGAATCTATGTGTAAGTGTGCATTTTACTAGGAGTGTGAGTATGTATCTGTGAGTTTGTTTGTGTGTCTGTGTGTGATAGGATTTTATATATATAGGTATTATTTATTTATTTATTTTTATTTTTTATTTTATTTGTTTACCAATCTGCTTTTATACTATTTTAATTACATACAAGTATTAAAGTCAGTTCTAGGTTAAGGAACTAGCAATACAATAAATGCAAATAGTCTAGGAACATGCAAGGCAATAAACACAAATAGTCAAAGAACAAGCAAGGTAATAAACAAAGTCCAGTGATCACTCCCATGATCACTGTTTCTAAGGGGTTATCAGGATGACCAAAATAGCTGAGCCTACTTCCCTGTCCTAGCTCAAATTCATTTTCACACCTGAAGCCTACTTCTTTGTTCTAAACTAAGATTTAGATTCCTGGGCAATTGAAGATGATGTAGACATTCCTGACTTTCTCCTTGTGTGGATGTCTATCATTTAAACAATGAAGTAGTGATCTTCATCTTTAAAGGATGATTTAGTTACAACCGATAGTATGCAGATAGTGTGCAGTTATCTTTTGATCATTGAAGAAACAACCAATATCATAAAAAATTGTATGACATTAATTTTCTAATGAAATATGAAAAACAATAACAACAACAATATGAAAACAGGAAAATTTAGATGTGAGAGTGCAGTTGAAAGAAAATTGGCTTTCATAGATTCCTCTAGGCAGTTTCCATGTTAGAAATACTTGTTGGTGTTGTGTTTATAAAAAGATAAAGAGATAGTGTTAAATTTATCGAGCTTATCTTGGAACAGACCACAGCAGACCAGACGGTTCCACGAGGGGGAGTTTATTCACGGCAGGGGGAAGAGAGCGAGAGGAGAGAGAACAGAGAAGTACAGGAATAGAGGCTGGCCATGACCACGTGGAGAGAGGGGGAAGGGGAGGGGTTAGGGGGTAGAGGACAACCTGCAGGCACGGGAGTAAGAGGGCAAGAGAGGCAAGAGAGAGAGGAGGGGGTAGGCAGCCCCTTTTATCGTGGGCAGGCCTACCTGCCTGTTGCCAGGACACTGTATGGAGGAGCATACCTGGCTGTTACCAGGTGACTGTGGAGGTGGAGTTTAGACAGAATAACAGCAAAGAGTATGTTCCGTGGGTGTGTGGAGAGCCATGGGGGAAGGGGATGTCAGCGGGCCCATGCCAAAGCATCTCTTCCCCCTGAGGGGCCAGTCACAAACTGGTATCTCTGGTATAGCAGAGAATAGAGTTTATTCAGGGCATGGGGAGGGCAGCCTGGGGGTAGTAGGGTAGTAGAGACAGAGACAGAGACAGAGAGAGAGAGAGAGAGAGAGAGAGAGAGAGAGAGAGAGAGAGAGA
>NW_021620852.1:3792403-3811996 GCF_004785775.1 Grammomys surdaster
AGAGAGAGAGAGAGAGAGAGAGAGAGAGAGAGAGAGAGAGAGAGAGAGAAGAGGCCGGTCATGAGCACATGGAGAGAGGAGGTAGAGAAGGGGGGAGGGTCGAAGGGACAGAGGGAAGCTATAGGCAAGAGATCAACCAATTAAGAGAGTAAGGAGGGGGCAAGCAGTCCCTTTTATAGTGGGCATGCCTACCTGGGTGTTGCCAGGTAACTGTGGGGAGGAGCATACCTGGTTGTTGCCAGGTAACTGTGGAGTTTAGACAGAATACTAACGGTTGGTTTCACCAGTTTTACATTTTCTCCTTATCGACTAGAGAATTTACACACACACACACAAACACACACACACACACACACACACACACACACAAGATATTATAATTGATTTTAAGTTAGAAATGTACATGTCTGTCATCAGTGGTCTGCTTCTTGAAGGTTTCACTGAAATTAAATAATCACATTAAGGAAAAGATAAAGAAAGATTCAAAATTTGAGTGAAGGAGACATTTTTATTTCTGCTGTGTATCATTACAAGTCGTGTAGGCAATGGAAATGGAGTAGGGAAAAGAATATTTAGGAACAAATAACCCCTGTACTTGAGAAACTGAATTTTGTGCAGAAGAAAAATGCTCTTTGATTGAAAGTGTGCCTGACACTTTTTCTTTGATGGCCTGTAACCATATGAGCTCTTGGGTAAAAATTATTGCATGGAAATTTTGGCTCATTAGCACTCAGTCTAGATGAAGTGTCAATATGATGATTACTAGAGATTTTTCTGAAATGGGGCTTATTTGAACTAGATGAAGAAGGAATTACAACAAATTGAAAGTGGCATGGATTTTCTGTTGTAAATCCTTGTGCTTTTTCGATTGTCCTGGTTAGAGGCTGCTACTCAGGTGACATCTCATTATTACCCTTCATTCTTTGTTTCAGTTGGTAGCTCCTTGAGACTCCATCTCTGCATTCTGAGTGACTGCAATACACATTTTCTTTACTTGCTTCATTTCTTTTTCCAATACAGCTACAAGTACTTACAGATGGAATTGTTTATGGTGTTCGCTGGATATTGTGGTTAGATTTCCAGAGAAGTACCCTGTCTATTGAGTACACCATCTGTTCTTTTGGCACTGCATTTTTAAAACATAGATTTTCTTTTTTTTTTTTTAATTTCTTTTCTTAAAAAGGATTTGCCCCATTTGGGTGACTTCCAGCATCAAGAACAGTGGGGACTGGGCTCAAACTGGCTGTATAATTCAAAGGTTAAAAATTGAATCAGGATTTAGATTTTAAAATAAACTACTGAGATTTTTCTAATTGAAAACACATTCAGAAAGCATGGCTGTGAGTGGAAGGTAACAGCAAGTATTCTGCTCAGAAAACCTCACTCACATGACTGCATTCTGAAGAAAATGGAATTTGTAACTGCAGATTTTCTGAAATAAAATCACATCCAAACAGCAGGAGTTCTCAACAGAAGATACCTGATAACTATTTTCTAAAATTAAACCTCATTTAAACTACATTCATTCAAAATGAAAAATGCACTGTAGTTGTTTTCTACATTAAAGTCAAATTTAAATCATTGTTATTCTGAGAGGTAAGGAGCTTAAGTAACTTCTGCCATGTAATGAAGATTAGTGTTTACTTCCTATTAACTTTGCAAAGTAATTTGAAGGGAAGTGTTTTCTTTTTTTGTACTAGTTTGAAAAACACTGTGACAGAAAATTTTAAGTATTTGAGGAAAGATTACTTATATGAAAGAAGTGGTACTTATAGCACATTTTAATCTAGTAGAAGAATAAACTATACGTGACATGATATTGATCAGCCCACTTCTCAGAGCGGAAACCACATTGGGAAGTCACTTTCTGATCATGAACAGGGAGATTATAATATAGAAATCAACACTGAATGCACATCTTTCTCCAGAAAAAAATTTTTTTTTTGAGGAGACCCAAGATTTTAGTGTGTGTCTGTCTCAGATCATTTTCTGTTGCTGTAACAGAAGACCAAAAACTGCATAGGTTAGTAACAGTAGAGTCAGTAGGTCACTGTTGAAAACCATGGGAAATTCATGAGCTTTGTACTTCAGAAGCATAGTAGAAGAGCAAGCAAGGCCATGTGAGAGAGAGGAGACCAGAACCCATTCCACAGGTCACTTATTCACTCCTGCAGGGATGGCATCAATCTATTCCTAATGGCAGGTACCTCAGATATGAACACCTTTAGAATGTCCTACATCTTATATTAGGAAGGTAGCTCAGTGGCATAATAGTTGATTCTGCATGAGCAAGAACCTTAGTAAATGACCCTCAGTGTAACAAGAACAATTTTATTTAATATGTGTTCTGCAGTGAAGCCTTTAAATCATAAACTTTGCCTCTGGCCCCTCAAAACTCATTTGCTTCTGACAGGACACATAAGTATAATCATTCTATCTCCAAACCTCAAAAGCCTTATTTATTCAAAGCCTACTCAAATATCTAATGTGCAAATTCTCATGCAAATCAAGGAATGATTTTATTCTAGGCAGATTTCCTCCACCTGTGATTCTGTGCAATCAAAACAAGTTGTTTATTACCAAAACAATTGGTAGAAAATCATAAGACAAATATTATAATTTAAAAGTCAGGAATAAGACTGACAAAATTCATCATCAAGAAAAGGTACTTGCCACTAAGATAGTTGAGTTCTATTCTAACATCAGAACTTAAGTGGACAGAGAGAGCCAACATTGGAAAGTTGTCCTCTGAGGTCTACATGCACACACCTACATATATACAAAATTATATAGACACAAGCAGCCACACAAAACAATAAATAAATGTAACTTTTTAATAAATATAATTTTAAAGTCTTCAAAGAAATAAAGATTTCCAAGTAATTCCCAAAGCAAATGGAATTAACATTAAATGATAAGATATAAGAAGACCTTCTGTGACTTTATATCCTCCTTCTTAGATGCTTATAAGTGGCGGTGAGAAATACAGTGCTCTTAGGAGGTCTGTCCAACAGCTTTCCTGTGGTCATAGCAGACAGCAAATCTCATAGCTATTGTGCAGACTTTCAGCTTTCCTAGACTGAATGGCATCTGATAGCTCCCTAGTTCTTGGATCACAGGGATAACCCCAGGCTGATTGTACCTCCAGCATTGCCATAGTGAGGACTGTGCTGATTCTCCAACTACACAATCTTGTCCTAGTAGGAGTTCTCTGTTCTTGTTCTATTTCTGTGAGAAATATCTGATTGTGTGTACTGCTAGTACACAATATTCTTTGGGCTCCAGACAGAAGATGCAGTGTTCACACACAAAGCTCTTACACTCTGTGCCCTTTTAAATTTGGGTTCAATTGGACAGCATAAAGATATATCAATGGCACAGTCTAGAGGAAAGTTGAGCTGTGTTTGGGATGTCTGAAGAAAAATTCACCAGAATACAAGGTATAAAGAAGAGAGTTCGCTCCAGGAAGTGAGTCCATTAAGAGGACCAGCCCTGAACCTATGTCCTAGAACTAGGTTGCCCACTACATATTCTGGTGAAATGAGAAGGACAATTACAGAGGTCAGTATAGTTATTCTCCTATGATAGTACTAAATAGTACTCAGTCCCTTTTTTCTGTATTACTATGTTTGGCAACAACAGTGTCTTTGCATTGGTTTACATTCACTTTTGTGGATGAGCACATCACACTCAATCTTCAGTTCCAACTGTTGTTAGTTTCTGTTATGTGCACTACACAAAGAAATGTCTCTGATGAGGACAGAGTTGCGGTAATCTTGCAGTTGTAAAGATATAGTCTTTAGCAGGCAATTTCACATTTACCAAAATAACAGTAGTAGATTCATAAATGGGGCTTCTGAGCTTCCCAGCTATGAGTTTTTGTCCAGATTTATACTATCAGACATGCAGTTCTTCTCATGGAACAGATCTTAAACAGAATGAGATATAATTGGATATGTCCATGGCATTCATTGCAACTATGGCATATCTTGCCAGACCAGTCTTTATTGTAGCTCATAGGATTAATGACAGGGTAAGACTGTCAATTACTTTTGTCACAGCAGAATACAGAATACATAACATTTCCCTGTAATCTGAAAACTAGCCATCAAAGAAGAATCATTCTGCTCACACTCAATTTGATATCTCTGTGGCCTGTGACCAAAGTAAATGGTATTTTCATCAATTTAGTCTGTCAATTTCTGGGGAGCAAATAAGAGCAATGAAAATATCCTATATTGTTTTGGTGGTCCTTAGGACATTCCTGACCAACACTACATTGGAGGTATCCCATGCCTGGGACTTACTTTTATATTGGGTAAACTATGGCTTTAGAGAGAGCATTATTCAATGTATAGGATAACTTCAATTGAACACACATACACATACACGTTATATACGTACATGTATATATATATATATATATATCTATATATATACATATATATATATATATATATCTATATATATGGATAGCAATATAAATGACTAGATAAGCTTATAAAACAGATTTCCATATGGTTTCAAAAAATCCTTACTGTTAATTAACTCATATGCTATCTCTTCCTCTGGCTTACTCTCCCATCATCACAGACAGGTTCATGAGTAAATCTTGGAGGATGTGAGTGGAGAGTAGGTAAACATGATCAAAGTATGTTATATATGTAATATAAAATTATCAAGAATTGTCTTAGTTGCCTTTTTATTGCTGCTGTAAGAGATCACGACCAAGCGACCTCATAGAAGAGCTCACTGGGCTCACAATTTTAGATGGTAAATTCAAAATCATAATTTCTGGGAGCATGACAGCAGGCAGGCAGGCATGATACTGAAGCAGTGCTGAGAACTAACATGTTGAAACAGTAACTATGAGCAAAAGGGAAGATAGCTGAAAATGGTGTTGTTTATGAAACTTTAAAGTCCACTCCTAGTCACACATGTCTGCCAATAAGGCCACACCCTCCTAAATAGGACCTTTGCCAACTGGAACCAAATGTTCAAATATATGAGCCTATAGGGGCCATTTTCATTCAATCTACCACAGAACTAATGGAAAAATTCTAATAATTGTCTACAAAGGTCATATTCTCTATTCTGCAATTATCTCTTAAGAGTGCTATCCACCTGTAACATGTGAATGCAGGATACTAATTGGTAAGTAGAACCTGGCTTCTGATGAGCATTGCAAATGTTATGTGTCAGAGATGTATTCAGAAGTTATTATGTTCTGTGAAACTTCAAATTGGAAAGAGAAGAATAAAAAACAATGTTATTTCTCCTAGGGATTAGTTTTATATAGCCAAAATAATCTAGCCAGTAAAACCAGACAACTACAATTCTAGCTGATTTTAGGTATGTATCACTTTAAAGGATGTTTTGACTCCTTGTTTTTAATCTTTAGATATAATAATACTTGAGAAGCACAACTTAGACATCTCTTAATATATGATAAATTTACATTCTCAGCAGTTTATCAATGTGTTGAAATATTGTTTTGATCATATTACATTTATACATGTATTTATACATGTGTTTTGATTTTTACTAAGAGGTATTAAGCATATTTGACATCCATTTTTCACTTTTTATGGAGACAGGGTAAAGAACAAGGTATATGGTACACCTAATGACATAGTTCTAATTTTGTTCTCCAAATACCTGTGTAAGATTAGGAAAAAATGTGAAAGAACACAATACATGCATATTCCCTTATTTATTTAATTTATAGTTAACATAAAGCTAAACTATATGTTTAATAACATTCGTATCACTCTGTTGAAACTGAATTTTCTGCTAGAATTGAGTCTTACTTTGCATTGGACTGTATTTCCAGCAGGTATGAACTGAATAAAGGAGGTTGCAAGGAATTTGTCCAAAGTTAATTCTCTTCTGTGACTGGCATATTTTAGAAAATGCTAGTACTATTTTTATTCTTCTCTAGCTTTGATGCTGTATATTAATGATTATTTGAACCTAAGGGAAACCCAAAGTGTATTAGTAGCACAGCCCAGTTTCCAGTTAAGTTGAAAGTCACAAGAGGGGAGCAGTAAGCTTTTTCAGGTGTACTATCATTGTGCTTATTTTAGATCTTAATGCATTCCCCTCTTTCTTTCATTTAATATAAATTTAAGACACATTCATGTTAAATATGCATAAATAATCAAATAAACATAATTAAAAATATTTTATTGCTGAGTTTGTAATAAATTACTTTACCTCCAGGAATGGTTTACCCTCTTTTTCTTAATATAGATATTTGTATTGTTTTCATTACTCGATATTATAAATGAATAATTTATAATATCTCCAGGTTATCTTTATTGCACAGGTCTCTCCTTTTCTTCCACCCACCATATCGCTCACTCCCTCATTTTCCCTCACATTCTTTCTTACTCTTCTCCTCTTCCCTCTCCTCTTTTACCTTTACTTTCTTCTCATTTTCCTTTTCCTTCCTCTTTTCCCTCTTGTCTGCCTGTTTTCATTCCTATTATGCTCACATACAGGAGTAAAGTTTAACAATCATAATTGTTTCATGCATTTGCATTCTTCTTGTTTATTGACCATTGTGTTGAGAACAGTTATTTATCCTTTATATGGTCTTTACTTGCTATTTTTAATTACATACTTAATTTTACGTGGCTTTCCGGTTGCACAGTGTAAGTCTGTCCCATATGATTTTAATGGTACAAAATATGGCATGTATTGAATGTTACAAAATATGGCATATGGCCATGTGCATCCAGGAAAAAAAAAATATATATATATATATACTCTGTTACCTGTCTTCATTAGTTTTCTCTGTCAATTGCCTAGTCGGTCAATAATATTGTTTACAGACATGAGGACATTAAATTTTACTGATAGAGATTATATGTTCATATTTTTTTATTTATGCCAATGTTTCTCCATGCATATCAAAGCTATTTATTATTATTATTATTAGTTGCATAATTGTTATTATATATTGTTATTATATATTGCACAAATATTTATTGCATAATTTCAGATACTGAAGTCTTCCTTATGAAGAAATTGTTATCCTTATGAAATACACATAATTTTTCTGACAGGCCTTCTTCTATCTTGGAGTTTATTTGTAAAATTTTAACAATGCAATTTTACAAATTTTATGCTTGATGCTATTTTTCTTCAATTTGTGTTTTGAAGAGATCTTGCTGTGTAATCAGTTTACTAATTTTAATTTTAATGTTTTGTGCCTGACTACTTTCCCTCCATTCAATCCTTGCTGCAACTGAGTTAATAGAACCACCATTAATCTTGTTGCATATGTAACATACAATTCCATTTATACCATCCATAGTTTATGCCATATTTATATCATTTTTTACAAATGTTGTAAATGTTTAATATTTTGGTACCATTTTTGCTTAACATTTTATATCTTCTTAGGCATGGTAAACTCAGACTGTGACTCTGGCTACTTGGAAACTCTGTTAGTGAAAAAAGGTTATCACAAAACTCTCATCACTTCCTGTCTTAGACTCATGGCCCGTCCCTTCATCATAAAAAATTGCTTGATACTCATCATGGTGTATATTGTGTGTGTACTGTATTTATGAAGCGAATATTTTGTCCAGTTTTGTGTAGTTCATATAGGAGCAGACACCTGATTTCTGATGTTTCATAATTGATCAAATGTAAAATCTTTTTTTTTTTATCTTGAGCTGAAAAATCCCATGTTTGTTCATTTTCACCTTCAGTTTCACTTCCAAGACTTCACTGTGGTCTTTCCTCCTAAATCACTTCTGAAATCTATCTCTGATCTCTTCCAGTGAATTTAAGAATATATCATGATTACATCAAAATTATTTTTTCATGATTTACCTTTTGGGTTATATTTATTTGTAGTGTTTAAAGTTTACCTGAGAATCTGTTTCCCTGATTTTATTTCTTTTATTTGTCAGTATAAGAGTCAGGATAAAGATACAGTCAACAGATTTGACTAGATAATTTGATGCCAAGTAGCTTTGGAATAGGTTGTCATTAATGTCCTAGTTTTTTAGGTACACAGAATTTAAAAAGATCATTATCTTTGCTTTCAACTTTTTTCACTACTAAAAGGGGTATAATTTCATTTGCATTGGAAGTTCAACTAAGTGATAATTTCAGCTTTACTAAGATACTTGTTGTAAAACTCTGACCCAAATAAGACCAGTCAAAGAAAACACAACTCAATAATTATAAATATATGCTGCACGCCTAGATTACACAGATTCACCACTACACTACTCTATTCCCCAGCTATGACACCCTTATAACTGTGGACTTCTGACATTTTTGAAAACCAACTATGTAAAGCAATCTGAACTGTTGTCCATTAACTCCTCTCTGCTATTTCTAATTAAAATCTAGAAAACACCCTAACAATAAACTCAGAGCCATGGAACTGCTATAAGCCCTTAACTCACAGGCTAACTATCTCAAATCAGTTAAAAAAAAAGTTAAAGAAGGACTTGGTCTAAGCCTTGTATTCCTAAATGTGTTATATAGGTACAATGCCTTTGAGAGTAACAATATTAATCTCACTTTTATATCAATAAGAAACTCATACCAATGAAAACCTTACATTTGAAATCCAAATAAATTTTGTACCATTTAAGAAATATAACTTCAGCTTAATAACAATTATACAGATTTCTACCAAATAGTTTATAGCTAAGTAATCAATTCTAATTATGTGGGGAAAATTAGAGGGCCGCAGCGGTGGGGTCCGGGGAAGCTTCCACATGCAGGAGGAATGTCTATGGTTCCAGTGGCCTGGAGACTTTAGCAGCGGCAGGCCCCAATGACATGAGGAAGTCCTTGATTCCAAAAGGGTTTATTGTCGTGGCAGATGGTGGATGGATCTGGACGTCCCCTCCTCCCCCCCATAAAACTCAGGGCAGTCTGGAGTTATTTAGGGAGGGAGAAAGGGGGAGGATTGCGGGAGGATATGGGGAGGCATGTTTAATTTGCTCTGCCCTCTAGCCTTCATTAGTATGTAAATTCCTAGACCCTGAGGCCTCTAGTCACACCCTCTACCTGTTTACTTTTGGAGGGGCTGTAAATCTTTGGAGACTATACTGCTTTTCAGAACCCTCTCCGGCGCGCAGAACTCCTGCCAGTTCTCATGCAGTGTCTCAGGGTTTTAGGGAACTGCCCAACCATGACCCAGAATACCCTTACCCAGTCCCACATAACTATTCCTCTCTGTTCCAATAAAACCATTACTTTTCCCTAGGAGGACAACCTAATATTAACCACCTCAGTCTCCAAGCCCAGGGAATAGGGGCACTGACTCTTCATTAACTTCTTCAAGCTGAATTTGGGCATTGAGATATTAGAAGAGGGGTGGGGGGAATGGTAAATTGATAAGCCTCTGATGTCTGTGTCTTCACTGCATCCAGCTGAAATTTCAGAACATCAGAGATTCGAGCAGGTCTGCTCAGCTTACTTGATGAGTAGATACACCAAGGCTGTGTGTTCTACAATATACCATTCTCAAAACAAAGTTTAGTATCAAGATCATTTTTTTGTTTGAATTCTGAAATCTAGTCTTCTGGTGGCCTGTCTGTGTCATGTGTAATCCATAGAATTCTGGGAGGTAGAAATATCTTAATCTTCTCTTCTGAAAACACACAGACAAAACCTTTTTCCCTAAATAGAATATCCTTGAGCCAGTTATCAGAAAAACCTTTGTCTTGACTTCTTTCCCATAAGTTAATGACTATATCAGCCATGTATGGCCTCAGTTTTCCTACCTGAACTTCTGGTCCTATACATTTAAACCATCTGGCACTTTGTTTTATTTGGGATAATGTCCCAACTCCTTGAAACTGGATATCTACTTCTTGAAGTGGCCAACTTTCAGGCCAAGAATTTGGAGAGGTAATGGTGACATCTGTTCCAGTGTCAACCATCCCTTCAATCTCAGCATTATTCACTAGTATTCTTAGTTTTGGTCTTTGATCTTCTATAGAAGTTTGTCAAAATATTTACATTTGGCTCCTTGTGAAGCCTTCTGAATTGTCTATAAAACTTGCCTCAGCATTTTCTGGACTCAGAACATCTGTTTTTGAAGCAGTGATGTTTAACTGTCCTGAGGAAGAGAACTCTTGGGAGTTTTTTTTAATTTTTATTTATTTATTTATTTATTTATTTATTTATTTATTTATTTTAGCAGGGTATTGCCCCATTTGTCTGTTGTTGCTCTACATTTGGTAGACAGATGTTAGCCTTTGCCACATCTTTGACATATTCCAGAAGGCATAGGCCGCTCTTTTGTGTTACTTTGGTGTTTCCTGCATTCATTTCTGAGATGACCCCAATCACCACAATTAAAACATTTTAAATCTTGGGTTATCTCTAGGTGTTTAGCGGCAGCTTCTCCTATTACTATCATATCAGCTAAGCAAGATCCGACATCAGCTGTGTATCTAATCCACTCATCTATTGATGCTGACCTTGCCCTCAGGGGTCTGATTATTTCCTTGCATTCAGAATTTGAATTTTCAAAGGCTAAATATTTAATTATTACCTTTCTTGCTGTTGAATCTGATATACTCCTTTCCACAGCTGAGGTTAGCCTTTGTATAAAGTCAGGGAAGGTTTCTTTTGGACATTGTATGACTTGAGTAAATGGTTCAAGTCTTTTCCCTTATCTGCGACTTTGTCCCAGGTCTTTAAGGCTGACAATCAACATAATGCCAGAGCTTCTTCATCATATACAGCCTTCACCTCTGCCTCAGCAAATCAACCTTCACCAAGCTGTTGGTCTATGGAAATCTCTCTTCCCTTGGCTCTATTTTGTCATGCTATCTCTCTTGCCTCATCTCCCCACCACCATTCAAACCATTGTAAATTTGCAGCAGGTTCTAGTATTGCTCTTGGCATATCTTTCCAGTCTTGGGGGATTATTTTATTTTTAATAGCCTAAAAAGTCAGGATTTGTTTTACAAATGGAGAATGCATTCCAAATTTAGTGACACTTTCCTTAAATTTTCTCAGGGCTAACACATCCATGGGTTGCCATTCAAATTCCTGATAACCCTGTGGATAATTAACATCTGGAGATCTTTGTTGTATATTAACCAGATAGACTAAAGTTTGTTTTTTAATAAACCTTGGTTGACTTACTCTAATTTCTTCTATCTCTACCTGAGTATTTTCCTTAATTAAAAGTTTAAATTTCTCCTTTAAGGTCTGTGTCTATGCTTCATATCTCTCCTTTTGTTGGGCTTTCTGTTACGTGAGTTCCTGTAGTCACTGCTCAATGCTCTGCCTCCAAATTTTGAATTTTTCCTTATATTGTAACTCCAATATTTTGCTGTCCATTTTATTTTGATTGATTAGTTGTAAAAGGTTACTCTCCAAATCTTGCTTCCATCCTTTATTATTTTCTCTCTGCTGCTCAGTCTGATCTGTGAGCTGCTGCATTCTCTGTTCTATCATCTTTTCAACCTCCTGTCTCTTACCTTCATTTTCATATTTCTGTCTCTTATTCTGATCTATAATTTCCTGTGTCTTCAATTCTACTGTTTTCTCTAAGCCGTGTTGACAAGTCATAAGGTTCTCTTTCTGATGTTTATATGCTGCTCTATAATTTCCTGTATCTTGAGTTCTAAGCCCCTTTCCATAATCTTAGCTTCTCTTTATGTTGTAATTGTAATATTGCGGCATCTGCCTTATTTTGATTTGATAGCTTTAGTAATTATCTTCTAGACTTTGTTTCCAAATTTTACCTGTATCTCTTTGCTGTACAGTCTGATCTGTGAGTTGTCAAATACTTTTTTTTGTAGCATCTCTTCCAGCTTCTATCTCCAACCTTCATTCTCCTCTTTCTGTTGCTTATTTTGACAAATAAAATCCTGAAGCTTTAGTTCTAGTGTTACTTGCAATCTCGTTTCTAAGGTAAGGAATTTTTTTATCTAGGGCCCTGTCTTTTGAGAAGTCATAGTAAATAAATATTGTAATACTGATAAATGATAAGGTGTTTATTTCCCCTAAGTCAATTCCTGTCAAACCATTCAAAATATCATCATATAAAACCCAAAAGATATTTATTGTGTTTCTCATATTTAAGTATCAGAAGGTTATATATCATTTTTATATCAAAAAATTACCTGGTCGGGCGCCCTCAGTTCAGTGTGTCTGCCTGAAAACTATCTCTCAGGCAGTTATGTCCTAGGATCACCTGTTCCTCCCTAAAGTTTTTACAGGGCATTGATCAAGTCCAGCTGAAGGCTGAGTGCTACTCCTGACCCTGGCCATAGCACTCTGTTTGGGGGTTGGGGTAGGGAGCCTCTCTGCCAATTTTTGTAGGCCTCTGAGACCCACCCAGCTTTCTATGGGGGTTGGGGGCAGTGAACTTTCACCTCAGGTTAGTTTATTTCTAAGCAATAAGTTGGGCGCCAATTTGTTGTGGTAAATCTCCGACCCAAATAAGACCGGTCAAAGAAAACACAATAATTATAAATATATGCTGCATGCTTAGATTGGGCAGATTCACCACTACACTACTCTATTCCCCAGCTATGAGACCCTTATAACTTTCAGGTGTAAGACCCCCAGAGAGGGGAGACTCTCACTCAAGTCTCGAGAAGATGCAACTCACCCATGACCATGAGAGACATCAGACTTGTTGCAATAGCAAGAGGTTTAATTAATCAAAGTCAGCACTGGGTTGAGACTCATATCCCATACAAGGGCAGAGGAGTGTCGACCAAGAGGCTTGGGAGGAAAGGGTATTTAAAGGAGAAAACTGCAAACCAGGGGGGTGAAGGGGAAAATCAAAAAGTGGAACAGTAATAAATTTTAACCTATACCATAAAAATAGTGAAAAGTTTTCAACCTATTATTCAGTTAGCCATAAACCAAGGTGGAGAGTGGGAAACATCTTACATATGTCATAAACCGGGGTGGGGAGTGGGAAATGTCCTGTACACATTTTTTCCCAGGAATGTGACCTTAACCTAGCCCATTGTGGTCAGTCATTTCCCGGAGTACCTTGACCAATCTGTATTTGTAGTTCTGCTATTCTTTGTAGTAAGTCAGTCCCTGGAACAGCCTAGCTGACTTGCCTTCTGGCTCTTTCTTTAACTCAGGCCGGTGAATTTACTAACTTTAATTTAGATGGGGGTCTTGATCTTTTTCTGTAATTTTTGCCTCCTTACACAGGTTTTCCAAGTCACTAGATTGTCCTTCCACCTCCTGCTCCTCCATCACCTTCCTCCTCCATTTTCTTCCTCCTCCATCATCTTCCTCCTCTGTCATCCTCTCTCTCTCTTCCCACAAATCTTTACTTCTCCCCTTCTATTGCCCAATTACTGGCTCTAGCCTTTATTTTTACAAATTAAAGTGGGCAGAAGGTTCACTAGAATTCACCTGTGTACTGATTCACTCCTCCTCTGCAGCCCTTCCCAGGAAAGGAAGGCTGGGACTATCCACAACAGACACTGACCATTTTTATTTAAAAGTTAGATAATTCTTAAAGGAAAGAATGAGTCATAAGGTTAAAACTTATAACTACCAAACTCTTTGAAAAAAGTTTTGGTCTTTGTTTGGGAAATTAATAAGAGATGGGACTATAAACAATGGGATTTCAGGACTCTAGGGCTTTTGAGATTACATGGTGATATCACAGTTGTGATATCACATGTCAATCCTATGAGATGCCAAATAAATGTTCTAAACGGGCCTTTGCATGCTCTGAAAAAGTCTCTTTGCAAATGGCACCTCATATAGATATAAAAATCAGATATAACCTATTTCTTCATTAGTTTTACCATGTCTAAAAGCATAGTTAATATCATTTTGTTTGATATCTTGCCCCCAGGTTTAATTGCCATATGTAGGTATGACAACCGATTCAACCTCTCCATTAGAAAGTCTTTATATAGTTTTAATTTATTTACTTAAGAATCATTATCTACAATTCTTAAGTGGATTTATTATAGCATGATAGTTTAGTGGTTCTTAGTAAGTTCTTTTAGCAGGAGTAAAGCTTCTCATCTGCCTACTTCTAAACTAGGAGGGGCCTGTCAACTTTCTTCTTGACTTCACTCTCTTGCTGCACTTTTACACCAAGCTACTTTCAGAGTTTCTCTCATTGTTTCTGTACCTTACTTTTTTCTTCCATTGCTCTTATCTTAAGGGGATTCTCATTCCACTCTCAACAAAATGTTGATGACATCCAAGTTTATATTCCAAAATTGGAAATTTTTTTCAAATATTACTAATAACATGTTAAGACCCAGCTGAATATGAAGATGACACACTGGCATGCTTATTTGTTTTACTATATTAATTATGAAAATTTAACATGGTTCTAAAAGCAAATATTCATAAATTTTTATTTTCTAATTAATTGATTTTACATTATTTCATCTTCTAGTATGCCATTTATATGTGTATTTATAAATTTTAAAATGATATTACATACATTTCAGCTGCTGTAGGTGCTATGAATAGTTCTAGTTATAAAAAGAACTTATAGGAAAAACAACCGAGCACCTACCTTGCCACTCAGACATAGGCTGGCCTGACGAAAGACACCCAAGCACCTGCCTTGGTCACCAGCATGGTGGATTTATGTTTGATGCAGAGATGGGAGAGAGTGGGGAGATGGATGAGAAAGCAAAACAGAGGGGTTCATATACTGTGGAGGAAGGTGGAACTGAAGACTCGATGGCAGTGAAGAACAGGCATATTTGGAGAAGCCCTGGTGAGATCCTGTCCCAGGCTGTCTCTAAAGGCCCATGTCTGGGTCCTTAGTTCTGCTGCAGTTGAGATCTATGGCGATGGCTGTGGCCCAAGTTACCAAAAAGGGCAATTGGCTGCCCATGATCTGGGCTGCAACTAGAGATTATGTGGTTATCTGAGGGCTGTAATGCTGGGGGGTGGGGGGCAGGGAATGCTGATCTGAGTGGCCTGCACTGTCACCTGAGGCTATGGGGACATCTGGGCTTCCTGCCTCTGTAGTTTGTAGCAGTCATTGTCTGTGTTTATGTCCCAGACCTGTGTTATCACCAAAGGCCATGAAGATATCTCTGGTCTGTTCTGTCACCTAAGGCACTGTGCTGAGCTGGTCCTACTTCCTTGTCTGGACAGTGTATAGAGCTAACCCTGACAGCAGGAGAGCTAGCCAGTGAGTCAGCTCCTAAGGCATAAGTGAAGGAAAGCTGGCCCCAAATCTAGTATGCAATGGAGTGGCTTGGTCAAGGAGAGTTGTCAGCCATGCACCTTACAGCCTGTGGCAGGCTGAAAGAGCCAGCCCTTGGAAAATGAGAGCATGAGAGCTGACCTGTCCCTTGTAGTTTGTGGATTTGGGTGAGCTATCCATTGCAGCAGAGTTGGTGGGCTGATGAACTCAGCGATCTACCAGGCACAGATCTAGGGCTTAGAGTTTACTCATCCCAATAGCTACCTCCCCAATGATCTGCTGGATCATGTGACAGGACCGGCCCTTCATATCCAAAGCTGCAGGATCTCCATGACACAGGGCAACAACAAGATACCTGAGAGGATTCCTCATGAGGATCCAGTATATAACAGACCAATGACTCATTGTAATGAATATTTGCAAGTAAAGTGTATGGACAACACTATGTTTTGTGGAGTATACTGTGAGACACCCTACAGCTTCTACAAAAGAGTTTTTAAAAATTCTATTTCATTTTATTTTATCTGGTGGGGCAGGAGGTTGCAAGGGGTCAAAGCAGATAGGAAGGCTATGGGGGTGAGTAGGATTGGGGTACATGAAATGAAATTCAGAGTCTCAATATAAAGTTAAAAATAGCTTATAGTTGATAAAATGATATTTGAAGTTTAGAGTTCTAGATACTATTCTATATGTTAGATACTATATACATGAAATCTAGTTGTTTCTAGGAAATGACAATAAGGTGTACAGTGAATCAATTACTAATCATAGCTTATGATACTATTTTGCTTTTTGTTTAAGTGGTGTTCTGCAGTTCTCTGGGTATAAACTTACTATTATAAGATAAAGGTATGACATGTAAACAGCAAGCAAACTCTCTGCAGCTGGGGAAAATCTTCTAAAATATTTCAGTAACAATACAATGCTGATCAGTTACTTTATAGAAAACTCTTAACATGTGAACACTAGGAAGATAACACTTTTACAATCCCAGATTCTCATTGAGAATTACATTTACACAGGGTGTCATTCAACTGTTAGGCTTGCTTTGTTATTAGACCACAAAACAAGCCATCTTCTGCAAGAGAAATCCTACATTTGGGTTACAGAATGCCTCTACTACTAGCATAGTGAGTGATTGACATGAAAAACAAGAACTCTTTTTTCCTAACACATCAGAAAGCTAATATATGAATAACTTCCCTGACATTGTCAGCAGGATGTGAGTATTATCTCTTCTGGCTATGGAGGTTCATAAATGTGATCTATTAAATTTTCATATAGTAATATTAAGTAGCATGGCTGACTAAAAAATGTCAGTCCATGAACTAATATGGAAAAATGCACATCTTACATGCAAAGGTTTCAGTTTCAGCAAAGATAAGTACTCTATAATAGGAAGTATCTTTTCTAAAATACCTGATAGCAAATGTCCCCTAATAGATTATTTCTGTTTCTTTATAAGTGCTTTTTTTGACAGTTTAAGTAATTTTCTCTCTCATTCTTTTTGATAAATTTTGATTACATTGACATTTATATCAAACTCTCTATGATCATTACACATTTGTATGCCAATTTTACAATATGCTTTGGTGACATATCCTATGGAATAATATCCTAGTAGATATGTCAAGGAATTATAAACACATAGGCATGTGAATTCACTTGGTATTAATATGAAATAAAAATATTTAAGGTAATGCAGAATTTTGGGACAACACAAATTATTTGCTTACAAATGTAAATATCACCTCAGCATTAAAATAGCAGGGAAAATGTTATAGCAAGAAATTCCCTAGATATTTGCAATTTCTTTTGTTTCAGGAATCACTTTGTAGTTGAAAATAATGTCCACGGGCACACATAAGGAAAATTTATTAATCTAAATCAATTAAAGTATTTAGGAGTATTTGCTCTTTATTAGATCAGTACATTTGGAGACCCACTCTCATCTCAAGTTAGAGGACAGGAAATGCATGTGAAAGTCATTTGGTGAAGCAAAAAGTATAATAAAGGAAGACCTGGTACACCTATGAGGTTCAGGCAGGAAAGTGATTTTAAGTTAGTATAGACTACACAATCAGAACCTGTCTCAAAGCAGGCAGAAAAACCATTCTCTAAGCAAGGAATAAGCAAAAGTAATAATTTATGCAAAGACATGCTATCTTTAAAAGTGTTCGTGAGTGACAAAACAAAATATTTTCTAAAACAATTCTGAATAGGGCTGAGCAGGTTAAGAGTGATTGCTGGTCTTCCATAGGACCTGCGTTTGGTTTCCTGTATCAGGCATGTCAAAACTGCCTGTAACCCAACTCAAGGGCATCCAATGCCCCTCATCTGGCCTCTGAAGGTGCATGAACTCTTTAGAATTTTATAACTCAATATGAAAAGGCAATTGTAATTATTCATATTTTTGTACACCTGTGAAATTTAAAACTAGTCCATATATTCATCAGTGAAAAGAAAAGGTAAACCAATTCATTTGAAGGTGTGTGGAACACTGAAAAACTCTCTGGGGTACATCTGTTAGATACAACTCAAGCATGTGTATCCTACAATAGAACACTGTTCATACCTCACAAGCCCCTGGTCTGGTCTGTGTGTCTCTGCAGAACAGAACACTAATGAGCCAGCTTGTTACTAATGTCATCTTCTCAACTTCATTTTAGTTCAACTTGGTGTGGCAATACACAAGACACAGCCTTTACCCACTCTAAAGACCTGATTGTTCAAAATTGATGGAATTTGAGACTTAACATTAAGTTGGTCGTTTGAAATCAGTCATACTAGTAATATAATACAGGCAATGGGAAGCATTCAACTTTAGGCTTTTCTGTTCTCTAACTGGCTGCCCCACACTCACACATTTATCATTGGTTGCTTGTGGCTGCCTGTCACAGCATTTCCTGTGAATTCTGTCTTGCTTGAGACACCTTTTCCTGGCTATGATTCCACTAACTCAACTTGCAATTTGGTTATTTCCTGGGAGAGTTTATTTTCTTCTATCTATCTCAGAATCTGTTTATTTGCTAGCGTTTTGTCCTAAAATGGTTTTCCTATTCTTATTGGGCTCATTTTGTGTGTGAATCACAGCATGCTGCCACCTTTGAGTGCCATACAGCAACTTCTACAGGTTTAAAATCTATGCAATGTTTTTTTGGGGGTGGGAAGGGGCTGTTCTACTGGTTTATTCTTTATATATATAGTTTTAATGATGAAATTTTTGGACTTGGAGCTGGAGAGACAGATAAAGGAGTTTAGAGTAGTAATTGCTGCTCTTGCAAAGGACCAGAACTTATGCTCTAGTACCCATATGGGACAGCTCATAACTGTCTGCTTCTCTAGATTCATAGAATCTGACACTTGAGCTCCTTGCACACATGTGTCATATGCACAAATTCTCACACAGACATATGCATATTCATATAACTTAAAAGTGAAATAAATCTTAAAAACAAAATATGAGGCCCTGTCTAGTATGCATGCTTTCTCCTGAATTATTGATTAGAGCAAACCAACTTGTTAAATCTTCTTAGATGTGCACAGAACACCTCGCTATGTATCTAGTACGTGTAATTTAACATCTATACCTCTTCCTCCACATATTCAACAAGAATTTATATATTATGCATATGTACATATACAGTGTCTCTAAGACAGGAAAAATTACACATTTTTGAAATTATTTGTCATCACAGTAATATATCTAGTTTTGATGTACAATCCTGTAACCTATTTAAAGACATTGGATCAGTTTGAAACATACATTCACAAATAAATGTCAAAACACCATTACAAAATATCCTTATTCCATTCTGTAGCACAGATGCTACCTACAAGCATTCTGTGTTGTTTAGCAAATCTTTTCATGTTCTGGTTAGAGTATGGACATCACCCAGGCCATATATGATAATATGTTATGTTACAAAGCTGGAATTACATAGAATAACAATACCCTAGACCTCCAATGTCAGCAGTGCTCCCTTCTGCCCACTCTGATTTCTGCCTGTGATGGTGGCACAACTCAGAGTTACACTTTCAACTTGCATCCTTGGATTGAGTTTCTCCTACTCACAATGTTTTTGATTTAACATGGGCACCATCTCTTGAGGTCTCTTGATCCCTGGTACACTTAATGTAGACCATTGACAGGTTTCAAGGGGCCCATAATGGTTGAGTCATTAAGAGTTTAATTACCTGTCACCATAATCTCTTCACTCTAAAGAATTTATATGCCTCTCTTTTCTCTTTGATTCTCTCTCTCTCTAGCTCTCCCTTCCTCCCTTCCTCCCTCCCTTCCTTCTTTCCTTCCTTCCTTCCTTCCTTCCTTCCTTCCTTCCTTCCTTCCTTCCTTCCTTCCCTCCTTCCTTCCCTGACTTTCTTTCTTCTTCCTTCCTTATATCCTCCTTCCTTTCTTCCTCCCTCCCTCCCTC
>NW_021620852.1:3816996-3821064 GCF_004785775.1 Grammomys surdaster
AAGATATTGTGCAAATTTGGTTTTGTCATGGAATATCTTGGTTTCACCATCTATAGTGATTGAGAGTTTTGTTGGGTATAGTAATCTGGGCTGGCAATTGTGTTCTCTTAGGGTCTGTATGGTGTCTGTCCAGGCTCTTCTGGCTTTTATAGTCTCTGGTGAGAAGTCTGGTGTAATTCTTATAGGTCTGCCTTTATATGTTACTTGACTTTTTCCCTTACTGCTTTTAGTATTTTTTCTTTGTTTTGTGCATCTGATGTTTTGATTATTATGTGACGGGAGGTATTTCTTTTCTGGTCTAGTCTATTTGGTGTTCTGTAGGCTTCTTGTATGTTTATGGGCATCTTGTTCTTTAGGTTAGGGAAGTTTTCCTCAATAATTTTGTTGAAGATATTTACTGGCCCTTTAAGTTGGGAATCTTCATTCTCATCTATACCTATTATCCTTAGGTTTGGTCTTCTCATTGTGTCCTGGATTTCCTGGATGTTTTGAGTTAGGAGTTTTTTGCATTTTGCATTTTGACAACTGTGTCAATATTTTCCACCGTATCTTCTGCATTTGAGATTCTCTCTTCTATCTCTTGTATTTGGTTGGTGATGCTTGCGTCTGTGACTCCTGATCTCTTTCTTAGGTTTTCTATCTCCATGGTTGTCTCCCTTTGAACTTTCTTTATTGTTTCTATTTCTAGTTTCAGATCCTGAATGTTTTTGTTTAATTCCTTCTTTGTGTTTTCTTCCATTTCTTTAAGGGATTTCTGTGATTCCTCTTTAAGGGCTTCTATCTGTTTACTTGTACTCTCCTGTATTTCTTTAAGGGAGTTATTTAATTCCTTCTTATAATCCTCTATCATCATCATGAGAAGTGATTTTAATTCTGAATCCTGCTTTTCAGGTGTGATGGGGTGTTCAGGGCTTGCTATATTGGGAGAACTGGGCACTGATGATGCCAAGAAACTTTGGTTTCCGTTGCTTATGTTCTTGAGCTTGCCTTTCGCCATCTGGTTAACTCTAGTGGTACCTGCCCTCACTGTGTAAAATTGGAGTCTGTATTTCCAGTTATCTTGCTTATTGCAGAGCTCCTCAGAGTCCAGAGGTCTCTGTGGTCTTATGCTCCTAATCTCCTGGGTGGAAGAACTCCTGGGACTCAGGCCACCTCTTGGATCTGGAAATCCTTCTGCTCTGAGTGCAGTGGGTCCTCGATGACTCAGGATTCAGTTTCTCCACAGGACAGAAGCAGACCAACTCTGTGTCTGCTCCAGCCCAAAGGACCAGGCAAGGGCGGAAGGGAAGTGGAATTCCAGAGGGGCGGGGTATGGGTAGCTGCTGTGCCCTGAATGTCCCTGGCTCCCAGATGTATCTCTGGGCCTTAGGGAGTGAGATGGAGTTCTTACCAGCTGCTCTGAGTGCAGTGGCTCCTGGATGACTCAGGATTCAGTTTCTCAACAGGACAGAAGCAGACCAACTCTGTGTCTGCTCCAGCCCAGAGGACCAGGCAGGGGCAAAAGGGAAGTGGAATTCTGGAGGGGCGGGGTTTGGGTAGCTGCTGTTCCCTGGATGTCCCTGGCTCCCCGATGTATCTCTGGGGTTTAGGGAGTGAGCTGGAGTTCTTACCAGATGCTCTGAGTGCAGTGGCTCCTGGATGACTCAGGATTCAGTTTCTCAACAGGACAGGAGCAGACCGACTCTGTGTCTGCTCCAGCCCAGAGGACCAGGCAGGGGCGGAAGGGACGTGGAATTCCGGAGGGGCGGGGTTTGGGTAGCTGCTGTGCCCTGAATGGCCCTGGCTCCCAGATGTATCTCTGGGCCTTAGGGAGTGAGATGGAGTTCTTACCAGCTGCTCTGAGTGCAGTGGCTCCTGGATGACTCAGGATTCAGTTTCTCTACAGGACAGGAGCAGACCAACTCTGTGTCTGCTCCATCCCAGAGCTCGCTCTTTCTTTCTTTCTTTCTTTCTTTCTTTCTTTCTTTCTTTCTTTCTTTCTTTCCTTATACTCAGAAATAAATTTAATGTCCATGACATGGTCTAAGTTTTTAAGCATTTAAGGTTCTTGGTTGTCTCTTTTCTGAACCTTAAACAGAAGAGGTATTTGATGCAGTAGTTTTCATTAAAATATTTTGAAGTAGTCTCTCCGCCTCATGAGAATGCTTTTATATTTTACATAAATAAATCTGCTCTCAGAAGTCTACTTATTCTCCTATATTTAAGATTGTAACTTTTTCGTGTAGAAATCCTTAAGTGTGAAGCCTAAAAGAATAGAGCATCATTAGCAGTTGGCAATTGCCGTAACATATACTGTTCTGAAGACTTCACCTTCCATCTCTTCTACCACTGGGGGATTGCACTATCTAAAACATGAATGTTTCTAGAACCCATTAGTTTGTATAAATATTTCTGTCCCATTCCCATACCCTTTATGACACACTATGATTTCTACAGGTATATGATAAGCCATTTTCTTCTAAACCATGTAGTGATGTACACCATCTTTCAAATATGCTTTATCTTTAATTCAGTGAATTTTGTAGAATGCTTCAGTAATGAATATATTTTGAATATATGATGAATATATGATGAATATATTTTGATAAAAATTATTTCATCCTATTTCTAGAATTTATCTATTTAGAAGATAAACATTGGTTATAGTACATTTAAGTGTTACGATCAAAGCAGTAATATCAAGCTTTTTTGACCCCTTACAATATATATACTTTTCCATTTCTTTTTTCCATCATAATATTTTTATTGATTATTTGGGAATTTTATAACATGCACCTGGATTACACTCACTTCTTACTCCTCCCACATTTACCTTTTATCCTTGTGACCTCAAGACAAAGAAGAAAATGAAAAAGAAGTAGGAGGAGAAGAGGAGGAGGAGGAAGAGGTAGAGGAGGAGGCGAAGGAGGAGGGGAACACAAGTTCAACTTGTGTTGTCTATACTCATTGGAGCATAGTCAAACTCCCAGTAGCCAGCTCCTTAAAGAGAATTTAGTCCTTCCTCACCTGCCCTTCCACCAGAAGCCCTTAGTTGTGGAGAACTACACTCTAGCATCCTTGTGACTACACTGTTTACATTCTGAACTGAACAACTCATTTTAAAATATGCTTATAGTTTTAAATAACTCAAATGAATCATACAAATAACTTTGGGTTAGTGTAACAGATTAATAAACTACAGAATACGTCATGATCAGGTTAGGGTTATACATCTATAATCTCAAATGTTTGTCATTTCTTTGTGATGGGGAATTCTACATCCACTCTACAAGCAATTCCAAGAAATTCAATACATTGTTGAAAAGTGTATTACCATATTATGTCATATTACACCAGTTATTATTCTTCATATTCAGATATAGTATATACTATCCTCACTTCAGTCTCCCAATCTTTCTCAGATTATTCAATCAAATATCATTCTTTCACTTTTTTTTTTTTTTTTTTGGTTTTTCGAGACAGGGTTTCTCTGTGTAGCCCTAGCTGTCCTGGAACTCACTCTGTAGACCAGGCTAGCCTCGAACTCTCGAACTCAGAAATCTGCCAGCCTCTGCCTCCCAAGTGCTGGGATTAAAGGCATGTGCCACCACTGCCGGGCATCAGATATCATTCTTAATTAGCTTTGTAGCTTCCACATTTGTGTGAACATGTACTGCTTATTGTTTAATCTCTCAGTGTTGCAAAAGGCAAAATGTTACTTTTAGTGCTTCGATATTACACACACACACACACACACATACACACACACACAGAGAGAGAGAGAGAGAGGGAGGGAGAGAGAGAGAGAGAGAGAGAGAGAGAGAGAGAGAGGGTTATTATTGCAATAGACAGATGAAGATGTTGCTTTGATATACATTTCATTTCTTCTGGATTTATTATGTACCCAGCAGTGGAATTGATAAACATAGCAATTTTTATTTCTGGAAAAACTCCATACTATTTTCCATCATAACTGCACTAATTTACATCCTCACTAACCTCACTAATACTACTCTGAATTTTCCTTCTGGCACATCCTTCCAGGCAACTTTGGATTTTGATTTGCATTTACTGATAATGAATTATTTT
>NW_021620852.1:3821164-3925517 GCF_004785775.1 Grammomys surdaster
TTATATATATATATATATATATATATATATATATATATATATATATATCCTGGAGAAATGTTTATTAAAATTATTATAATTCAAATCATTATCAACATTTACTGCTGACTTTCCTAAATTTATTATAGCTTGTAGATCATTTCTGGTCAGATAAATTGCTTTCAAATGCCTAATCTTATCCTGCATGCTGACTCCTACCAATTGCTTCATTAGTGTTTAGGAGCTGTCGATTTTACGGGTGGGCATTTATGATTTTGTTCCTTATGATCTCAAGATCATGCCAAAATGCTTTTTGCCAGAAACATCCTGATGTACTTCATCAAGCTTAGTACTGTCAAAGTTTTGAGTCTTACACTTTAATCACTTGAATTGATCTTGAAATACATTAAAAGATAGGGATATTTTTCTTCTATATTTAGATACTAAAATCCCCAGAAACATTTATTGAAAATAATTTCTTTTATCCAATATATTTTGATTATAGTTTCACCATGTTTACTCTTCAGTTTCTCTACACCTCCCCAGATCCTAGATCTGGATCTAGGATCTATCTGTATCCTTTCTGTTTTTCTTAAGAATACAAATAGGCATCTATGGAATTATAATAGATAAAAAAACAAACAAATAGAAATAGGTCAATACATGTCTCTTAAGGTTTTATTGCTGTGAAAAGACACCATGGCCAAAGCAACTATTAGAAAGCACAACATTTAATTGAGGCTAGCTTACTGGTTCTGAGGCTAAGTCAATTGTCACCATGGCTGGAAGCATGGCAGAGTCCAGGCAGGTATGGCGCTGGAGGAGCTGAAAGTTTGTCAGCTTGTTCTAAAGGCAAACAAGAAAAGACTGGTTACAATGTGGTTAGGAGAAGGGTCTCATTGCCAACCACCACAATGACACACTTCCTCCAAAAAGGCCACACCCACTCCAACAAGGCCATACTTCCTAATAGTGCCATTATCTCCGCCTACCACCACAACAGCAAACAAGGAAAGAGCAAAAAAATAAAAAATCACAAGAAATGCATAAAAGCTCAGACATGTACATACACTCATACACACACACACACACACATACACACACAGGTACAAATAGGAATTCCATTAAAACACAAATCTAAAAGCACACACACACACACACACACACACGCACACACACACACACTCACGTTCTGTGAAAAGTTAAAAGGATTCCAGACTTAAAATTATGAGACAAAATCACTCCAAAGATGGTATTAAGTTTATTTTGTGTTGACCATCACTCCCCTTGGGTATTGTTCCTAAAACTGCATCTTCCATAACTCAAGCCAGCTTCTAATGAGCTTTGTAGCTAAGGCTGGACCTTGGTGCTCATGTCTTTTTCTCTGGAGAGCTGAGATTACTAACTTCAGTTACTTACCTTGATTTATTTTGGATATCTCACATTCTCTACAAATGTTAGGGATATTTATTAATTGTCTTTCATATTGGGAAATGATGTATTAGTTTGCATTTTAGTGAGGTTTTTTTTATTTAAATTGAGAGGGTTTTATATTTAGTGTGTCACCATGAATGGCTTTTGAGGGGTAGTATGAACATATTTATAACTTTATTTTGAGACTACAATATAATTACCAAATTTCTAATTTCTCTTTTCTTCCTCAAAACCCTGCTCACTCTCTTTAAATTCATGACCTCTTTTTAAATTAATTTTTGCTAAATGCAGTTATATGTACATATATACATATACATATTCCTAAATAAATTCTACCATGTCTATCTAATGTTACTTGTCTGTATATATTCATGGATAACCATTTATGATTGGATAACTACTTAGTTCGTCCTTCCTTACATATAGAGGTATTTTAATTCAGCAACATGGCTGCTCTGCCAAGGGATCAGATCGAAAAAATTTCTATGTCTGTCTGATCCATCTAGAATGCCACATCTTTAATCCCTCTGTCTGAAATCCAGATACATCCTTAGCACACACCTTTAATCCCCCAAAATGAAGGTAAATGTAGTTTGGAGACAGAAGCAACCATGTTTGAAAATTATGTTTAACTGAGGATCAGACAAAAAATCACAAATCATAAAGATTTGACAGAACAAGACAGAGGTGGGATATGCCTAACACTAACATGAACAGACAGGAAAGAGGGGGCACTTAAACGCAGTGCAGAATAAATCAGGAGTGAAGGGCAATTCAGCACTTGCAGTTCAGTTGCGTTCAGACAGTGTAGTGGAGTTCAGCTGAATTCAGTTCAGTGGAGTTCGGTTGAATGAAGTTGAGTTCAGTTCCTTTCAGTTTATGCAGTCAGTGCAGTTCAGTTTGTGGAATTCAAAGGCAGTTTTTCCAAGCAGAGCTATTTAGTGAGAAGTAGAGAGAAGTCAATTTGAATCAGTCAGCTTAGAAAGGAGTTTTGATTCAGAACAGGTGAGTTTAACCAGACAGCCAAAGTTAAGGAAGAAGTAGAAATGGTGAGCTTATTCAGTAGTAAGTCTCTGACAAAAAAATTACATTTGGCAAATAAAAGTTACTTTTACACCTGTGGTAGACTATTTTACAACCATCTCAATAAGAAAGATATCAGGCCTGCTAATGTTAACAGCAACCTACTTAGAACAAGTAAATTCATGGATCTTGTAGGAGAACCAATAACCATCACTTAACTAAACAAACTCAATTCCTGTCTACACTCTAAGTATTTGTCCATATATCCACAGATAAGTGTATTCTTCACCCTATCTCAAGAAAACAGACTGAAATTTTTGAGATGTGTATTAATTATTCTCTTTCATGAGGATCAGGTATCTTACCATTTTTTAAAATTTGTGTTCTCTTGGATTTGTGTCAATATTTTACAAGGTTTCAATCAGAAATCATGTAATTTTTCAGATGCCTTTCCAGCTTTATAATTTTTGTAGGTATTATATGTGGGATGGCTTAGTTTATTTTTATTTTTTCCTTAGGACTTTTGTATTACACTATAAAGCAACTAAGTTTTTCTTAAACCAAGTAATTTATTTTATTTATTTATTCACTTTACATCATGATCACTGCCCTTCCTCCTCCCCCATCCCCTCCAGTCTTTCCTCCTTTTCCCTCCTCCCCACCTTGTCCTCTGAGAGGGTGGAGGTCCCCTCCCAGCTATTCTCACACCTGGCACATCACTTCTCTGAAGGACTAGGTGCGTCCTCTCCCACTGAGGCCAGACAAGGTGCCTCACTGAAACAAATGCAGAGGCCCACAGTCAAACAGTGGATGGGGCTCAGGGAGTCTTATGGAAGAGTTGGAAGAATTAAGGACAACTAATTTTTATTGATTTTTAATTTGCAAATTTATAGAATTTTAAAATTACTTTGAGCTGTTTGTGTGTATTTATGTGTATATATATGTGTGTGTGTGTATGTGTGTATTTGCATGTGTGTATGTGTGTTTGTGTGCATGTGTGTGCTAGAGATTCTTTAAGACTTCCTACATAAAAGATTATGATGTTTACTAATAATGATTATTTGAGGTCTTCTTTTCAATGTCTTCTCTGTCCTATTGTTCTTTAATTTTTCTACATTTTTCCAATAATATGTTGAATTTCACTGTTTTGGAAGCAAAGATTTTTACTTGATCTTCATGTCTTCATGTAAGGAGAAATACTTTCTTTTTTCCCACCTCAGTTCATGCTGTTGTCAAATATGCATTTTTGTTCACCTAGCTCAGTTTTCTGCCTTTATTGAGATGACCATATGTATATATTTTTGCATCTAATATACTGCTCTGTTTTTTTATAAGATTTTGAAAATATATTTTTGATTTTTATATGTTAAGCTGCCATTACATCCTCTGGATGAATTGCAGGTGATCGTGTGTGTAAAGTTATTATTGGTTGTTGGATTGAATTTATGAGTAATTTACTGAGGCTTTTCACATGCATAGCTCTCTCTCTCTCTCTCTCTGTCTCTCTGTCTCTCTGTCTCTTTCTCCCTCTCTCCCTCTCTCTCTCTCTCCCTCTCTCCCTCTCTCCCTCTCTCCCCCTCTTCCCCTTTCCCCCTCTCCCCCTCCCCCCTCTTCCCTCTCCCCCTCTCCCCCTCTCCCCCTCTCCCCCTCCCCTCTCTCTCTCTCTCTCTCTCTCTCTCTCTCTCTCTCTCTCTCTGGGTGTGTATGTGTGTGTGTATTATCAAGATTTGATATCTTGGTAATTCTAGCCTTTTGAATAAGTTTGAATGTGTGATTGACTCTCAAAAAATTTCAATTGTTTGACAAATCTGTTTTTAGTTTTTCTCATAATTTGGTAAAAATCAACACTGAAGCTAGGAAAATTGGCTTTTGTTTACTGGGGATTTTTTTTTTCACTGATTCAATTACATTTTTATTTCCTCAAAGTTTTTTTTGTCCTTGTGAGTTCAATTTTTCATTTTTTCAGAAATTTTTCATTTTTCTGTGTTTTCTGATATTTTGTCACATGGCAATTTCTAATAGTTGGTGCTATATAGCTGATCACAATAGTCCCCATTGATTCTCAGTATTTATTTGTTGCCAGTTGTAATGTCTCGTGTTGATCAAATTATTCATTTGAGATTTTTTTCTTTTATTTTTAGCTATGTGATTAAAGGCTTTCTAGTTCATTTTTGTTTCACTAACCTTTAATAATATTTTATTTCATTGAAATTTTATTAATTGATTAATTGATTGATTTACTCATCTGGACTGCAACTTCCCATCCTTCCACTCTCAGTCCTTCCCTCTCACCTCCCTTCCCTCACAGCCTCTAGTTCCCCTTCTCTTCTCAGAAGAGAGGAGGTCTCCCATGGATATCAATCCATTTTTGCATATCAAGTTGCAGTGACTAGGTGAATCTTCTTATATTGAGGCTATACAAGACAGGTCAGTAAGGAAAAGGGACCAAACGAAGGCAACAGAGTCAGAGGTAGTTCCTAGGGGTCCCACATGAATATCAAACTGCACATCTGATATATATATATATATATATATATATATATATATATCCATATCTATATATGTAGGGAGCCTATTTCTATCTTATGCAAGTGCTCTAATTGATGGTTCAGTCTCAGGGAGACTCTATGGGCCCATATCCACTTTCATTGCTAATTTTTAATGCTTTTAGAAACTATTTAGTTTATATCACCTCTGATCTTTGTTCTGTCTTCTATTAGTTAAGATATTCCCCTTGCTTTGATAGTTCCGTATATCTCATCATTTTTAACAAATCTGATATTTCTTTACTTTGAAGTGAATTTGTCTTTATTGTCATCCAACTGCCAAAACTATTTTTCCTTTACCTTATTAAAAGCAACCAGGTTTCTTTCTATTTTTGAAACTGACACATATTATTTAGTTTGCCTCACTAATTTTCTGTAAGCTGGCAGAAATGCATGATTATTACATTAGCATCTTTGACACAATAGTTGACTTATGGCTCTGCAGATGAAATACAGTTAATCTCCACAATGGAAGTTGGGCACTTGAATAGTAGCTGTTGAAAATAGTACAAGGTGAGATGACTTCCGGTTTGGGCCCGAGCATAGAGTAGGTCGCAGGCGGCAGCTCCGTACCCAACCCCAGAAAACCGAGAGAAACAGGGACTCCCAGGAGCTTGAACTCACGCAGCATCCCAGGTAAGGTAAAAGCAACACTCACCCCAAACAAGGAGCAACCGGGACCCACTGGGACCCAGGAATTCGCTCCTGGCCCGGGGCGGGCTCCATCCGGTCTGGGCCCAAGCACTTGCGAATCCCGGGAGGCAGCTCTGCACCCAATCTCGCAGACTCCAGAGGAAGCAGGGCTCGCAGGACCTCTGTGCCAAGCAGGGTCTTGGGCTAGGAGGTGGCAGAGCTTGCCCCCAAACAGGGAGCGGCTAGGACCCACTGGGACCCAGGAGTTCACTCCAGGCCCGGAGTGTGGGTTCCTTCCGGTCTGTGCCGGAGCAGATCCCGAGAGTCAGCTCTGCACCCAATCTCGCAGAATCCAGAGGAAGCAGCAGGGCTCGCAGGACCTCTGTGCCAAGCAATTTCTTAGGCTAGGAGGTGGCAGTGCTCGCCCCCAATCAGGAAGCAACTGGGACCAACTGGGACCCACTGGGACTCACTGAGACCCAGGAATCCGCTCCTGACCCGGAGCCCCGGCCCCTTCCGGTTTGTTTCCACCTGAACACTGAGCACATCTTGGGCCTCAGCTCTAACTCAAGCAGCAAAACCCATCCCAAACAGTTCTGACACAACCTAGATAATAGGAAAGACAGGCCCCAGTCAGAGACAGCACAGATAGCACAAAGGTGACCCAGATGGCGAAAGGCAAGCGCAAGAACACAAGCACCAGCAACCCAAGGTACTTGCCAGTATCAGAACCTAGTTCTCCCACATTAGAAAGTCCTGAACTCCCCATATCACCAGGAAAACAAGAACCAGATCTAAAATCACTTCTAATGATGATGCTAGAGGACTACAAGAAGGAAGTAAATAACACTATCAAAAAACTTGAGGAGAACACAGGAAAACAGGATGAAGTCCTTAAAGAAACACAAAAATCCTTTAAAGAATTACAAGAAAACACAAACAAACAGATGAAGGAATTGAACAAAACCATCCAGGACATAAAAATGGAAGTGGAAACAATAAAGAAATCACAAAGGGAGACTATCCTGGAGATAGAAAACCTAAAAAAGAAATCAGGAGTCATAGACACAAGCATCACCAACAGAATACAAGAAATAGAAGAAAGAATCTCAGGTGCAGAAGATACCTTAGAAAATATTGACACAACTATCAAAGAAAATGCAAAATGCAAAAAGTTGTTATCTCAAAATATCCAGGAAATCCAGGACGCAATGAGAAGACCAAACCTAAGGATAATAGGTATAGATGAGAGTGAAGATTCCCAACTTAAAGGGCCAGTAAATATCTTCAACAAAATCATTGAGGAAAACTTCCCTAACCTAAGGAATGAGATGCCCATAATCACACAAGAAGCCTACAGAACGCCAAACAGACTAGATCAAAAAAGAAACACCTCCCGTCACATAATAATCAAGACACAAAATGTACAAAACAAAGAAAGAATTTTAAAAGCAGTTAGGGAAAAAGGCCAAATAACATATAAAGGCAAACCTATCAGAATTACACCTGACTTCTCACCAGATACTCTAAAAGCCAGAAGATCCTGGACAAATATCATACAAACCCTAAGAGAACATAAATGCCAGCCCAAGCTACTTTACCCAGCAAAACTCTCAATTACCATAGATGGAGAAACTAAGATATTCCATGACAAAACTGAATTTACACAGTATCTTCCCACAAATCCAGCTTTACAAAGGATAATAGCAGGAAAGCTCCAATACAAGGAGGGCAATCATACCCTAGAAAGAGCAAGAAAATAATCCTTTTCCATCAAACCCAAAAGAAGATAACCACACAAACGATGTCTCCACTATTAGCAAAAATGACAGGAAGCAACAACACCCTCTCCTTAATATCTCTTAACATCAATGGACTCAATTCCCCAATAAAAAGGCATAGGCTAACGGACTGGATACGCAAACAGGACCCAGCTTTTTGCTGCTTACAGGAAACCCACCTCAGTGACAAAGACAGACACTACCTTAGAGTAAAAGGTTGGAAAACAATTTTTCAAGCAAATGGTCCTAAGAAACAAGCGGGAGTAGCCATTCTAATATCGAATAAAATAGACTTTCAACTATCAAAAAGGATAAGGATAAGGAAGGGCATTTCATACTTGTCAAAGGAAAAGTCAACCAACATGAACTCTCAATACTGAATATCTATGCGCCAAATACAAGAGCATCGACTTTCATAAAAGAAACCTTACTAAAGCTCAAAACACACATTGCACCTCACATAATAATAGTGGGAGACTTCAACACCCCACTCTCAGCAATGGATAAATCATGGAAACAGAAACTAAATAGAGATACACTAAAACTAACAGAAGTTATGAACCAAATGGACTTAACAGATATTTATAGAACATTTCACCCTAAAGCAAAAGAATATACCTTTTTCTCAGCACCTCATGGTACCTTCTCCAAAATAGACCATATAATTGGGCACAAGACAGGCCTCAACAGATATAAGAAAATTGAAATAATTCCCTGCATCCTATCAGATCACCATGGTCTAAGGCTGGTCTTCAAAAATGACAAAGAGAATGGAAAGCCCACATTCACATGGAAACTGAACAACACCCTACTCCTTGATAATCAGGTAAGGGAAGAAATAAAGAAAGAAATTAAAAACGTTTTAGAATTTAATGAAAATGATGACACATCATGCCAAAATCTATGGGATACAATGAAAGCAGTGCTAAGAGGAAAATTCATAGCTCTTAGTGCCTACAAGAAGAAACTGGAGGGAGCATACACTAACAGCTTGACAGAGCACCTGAAAGACATAGAACAAAAAGAAGCTAATACACCCAAGAGGAGTAGACGGCAGGAAATAATCAAACTCAGGGCTGAAATCAACCAAATAGAAACAAAAAGAACTATCCAAAGAATCAATAAAACTAGGAGCTGGTTCTTTGAGAAAATCAACAAGATAGATAAACCCTTAGCTAGACTAATCAGAGGGCAGAGAGACAGTATCCAAATTAATAAAATCAGAACTGAAAAGGGTGACATAACAACAGAAACTGAGGAAATTAAAAAAATCATCAGGTCCTACTACAAAAGCCTATATTCAACAAAATTGGAAAATTTGGATGAAATGGACAATTTCCTAGACAAATACCAGTTACCAATGTTAAATCAGGACCAGATAAACCATCTAAACAGTCCCATAACCCCCAAAGAAATAGAAGCAGCCATTAAAAGTCTCCCTACAAAGAAAAGCCCGGGACCAGACGGTTTTAGTGTAGAATTCTATCAGACCTTCAAGGAAGACCTAATTCCAATTCTTTTCAAACTATTCCACAAAATAGAAACAGAAGGGACATTACCCAACTCATTCTTTGAAGCCACAATTACACTCATACCTAAACCACACAAAGACCCAACAAAGAAAGAGAACTTCAGGCCGATCTCTCTTATGAACATTGATGCAAAATTACTCAATAAAATTCTAGCAAACCGAATCCAAGAACACATCAAAACAATTATCCATCACGATCAAGTTGGCTTCATCCCAGGAATGCAGGGTTGGTTCAATATTCGGAAATCCACCAATGTAATCCATTATATAAACAAACTCAAAGAAAAAAACCACATGATCATCTCACTAGATGCTGAGAAAGCATTTGACAAAATTCAACACCCCTTCATGATAAAAGTCTTGGAAAGGTCAGGAATTCAAGGTCCATACCTAAACATAGTGAAAGCAATATACAGCAAACCAGTAGCCAGCATTAAACTAAATGGAGAGAAACTTGAAGCAATCCCACTAAGATCAGGGACTAGGCAAGGCTGCCCACTCTCCCCCTACTTATTTAATATAGTATTGGAAGTCCTAGTCAGAGCAATTAGGCAACACAAGGAGGTCAAAGGGATACAAATTGGAAAGGAAGAAGTCAAAATCTCACTATTTGCAGATGATATGATAGTGTACTTAAGTGACCCCAAAACTTCCACCAGAGAACTCCTAAACCTGATAAACAACTTTAGCAAAGTGGCTGGATATAAAATTAACTCAAGCAAATCAGTAGCCTTCCTCTACTCAAAAGATAAACTGGCTGAGAAAGAAATTATGGAAATGACACCCTTCAAAATAGTCACAGATAATATAAAATACCTTGGTGTGAACCTAACCAAGCAAGTAAAAGACCTGTATGACAAGAACTTCATTCCCCTGAAGAAAGAAATCGAAGCAGATCTCAGAAGATGGAAAGATCTCCCATGCTCATGGATTGGAAGGATTAATATAGTAAAAATGGCTATTTTGCCAAAAGCCATCTACAGATTTAATGCAATCCCCATCAAAATTCCCACTCAATTCTTCTCAGAGATAGAAAGAGCAATCTTAAAATTTATTTGGAATAACAAAAAACCCAGGATTGCGAAAACTACTCTCAGCAATAAAAGAACTTCTGGAGAAATCACCATCCCTGACTTCAAGCTGTACTACAAAGCAATAGTGATAAAAACTGCATGGTATTGGAACAGAGACAGGCAGGAGGATCAGTGGAATAGAATAGAAGACCCAGAAATGAACCCCCATACCTATGGTCACTTGATCTTTGACAAAGGGGCTAAAACCATCGAATGGAAAAAAGATAGCATTTTCAACAAATGGTGCTGGTCCAACTGGTTGTCAGCATGTAGAAAAAAGCAAATTGATCCATACTTATCTCCTTGTACAAAGCTCAATTTCAAGTGGATTAAGGACCGCCACCTAAAACCAGCCACACTGAAACTAATAGAAGAGAAACTGGGAAAAAGCCTGGAATACATAGGAACAGGGAAAAAGTTCCTGAACAGAACACCAATGGCCAGTGCTCTAAGACCAAAAATTGACAAATGGGACCTCATAAAGCTGCAAAGCTTCTGTAAAGCAAAGGACACAGTCAATAGGACAGAGCGGCAACCAACAGATTGGGAAAAGATCTTCACCAACCCTACATCTGATAAAGGGCTAATATCCAAGGTATACAAAGAACTGAAGAAATTAGACTCTAGACAATCAAAGAACCCTATTAAAAAATGGAGCACAGAGCTGAACAAAGAATTCTCAACTGAGGAAGTTTGAATGGTTGAGAAGCACCTAAAGAAGTGTTCAGGATCACTAGTCATCAGGGAAATGCAAATGAAAACAACACTGAGATTCCACCTCACACCAATCAGAATGGCTAAGATCAAAAACACAGGTGACAGCACATGTTGGCGAGGATGTGGAGAAAGAGGAACACTCCTCCACTGTTGGTGGGATTGTAAACTGGTACAACCACTATGGAAGGCAGTCTGGCGGTATCTCAGAAAATTGAACATAGTGTTACCTGGAGACCCAGCTATACCACTCCTGGGCATATACCCAAAAGAAGTTTCACCATACAACAGGGACACATGCTCCACCATGTTCATAGCAGCCTTATTTACAATAGCCAGAAGGTGGAAAGAACCCAGATGCCCTTCGACAGAAGAATGGATGCAGAAAATGTGGTACATTTATACAATGGAGTACTACTCAGCTATTAAGAACAATCAGTTCACAAAATTCCTAGGCAAATGGATGGAGTTGGAAAATATCATCTTGAGTGAGATGACCCAATCTCAAAAGAACATACTTGGTATGCACTCACTGATAAGTGGATATTAGACCAAAAGCTCACAATGTCTAAGAATCTACATATAGACCACATAAAACTCACATAGAAGAAGGAAGACCAAAGTATGAATGCGTTGGTCCTTTCTAGAAGGAGTATCAAAAGTTTCAACCAGAACTCCCAAAGTCTAAACCAGAGAGCACAAAGGGAGGGACTCACGAACCTGTATAGGGAATTGAGGGTGCCCTTGTTAGACTTCAGTGAAAGTGGAGGGCCAAGGTCCCCGAAAGTTTGGATCCCCTACTGTGTGGGAATTTGAGAGCAGGGAGATGGGAGTGGGAGGATGTTTGGAGCGAGCACACCATCACAAAAATTAGGAGGAGTGGGTATGGGATAAGGGGTCTTGGGGGAGAATGAGAATGGAGATAACATTGAAAGGTAAATACGTATAATATCCAATAAAAAACCCACACAGATAAAGGATTTTTTTAAAAAAGGGAGTTTACTTATCTTAAATTAATTTCAAAAGTTTCTAGGAGTTGCAAATTGGCTAAGATCCTATTTTAAGCTCTCCACAAAAGAACTTAAATCTCTGTTCAATATTCTCAAGAGAGAGGTAAACCCTAACTCCCTCAACAGTTAATTGACAGAAGAGAGGTAATCTCACAAAAAGTAGAAAAAGCTATTTCCAATCGATATATCATATAGTCTGATTAATTGTCAGTGGTGCTATAAAAGTCCTTTGACAAAAGATTATTAATATAGATTTATATATCCTTAAATAAGGTCTTCATGACTCTCTGAGTGTAGAAGGAGCAACTGTTGGCGCTTCTGCCCTGATTTTACAAGAACTCTGAAAAATTGGCTTTAAAAACAAAAGAGGGGGAACGGTACCCCCTCAGAAGGAGCCCCCCTGAAATACTCTCCATCATGCCTTGTTCACTTTTCTCTCTCTAAAGCTGAAAGCTCATGGCAAATCTCTTGCTGACCATATTGGTGACCTCAGGCACCACCAAGACCAACAAAACTTTACCACAGATATGGGGAAGGACCCTCATACCTGTAAAGGGAATGCCCCAGACCCAGTTCCCTTATGGAGCCGAGGACTGATATGCCTGTCCAATACCACAGAAGGCACAGCTAACCGGCTACCACAAATATTAATGAAAAAAATAGATACTCTCACAAAGCCAGGCCCAACCATAAATACGATGAATAACAATTTACATCCAGGGAAGAGAAATCTCCCTGAGAATCCCCTTCTTTTTTCTTTCCAGGTAAAAATGAATCACCCGTGATGCCTGCTGTTAGAAGTTCTAATCCAGGTGGGCCAGAAGCCAGGATCCTCGCCCTTACCCTCACCCCCTACCTTTTCCCACCTGCACAAGGTTCCCTGAAGCTTGGCAACTGCAAGATCCTGCTTGGCAACTGCAGATAGACTCAAAGCAGTGTACCATATCATCTGAAGAATAGCAGGGATACCATAACTCAAGCAGTGTACCATATCTTCTGAAGAATAGCAGGTTGCAGTCCTCCTCGCCCCCACGAATAACTAGGACCTGACGGTCGGGTCAAGTGCACCCAGACATGGGTCTCGAGGCATGGACCCCTCTGGACGGACCCTCATTGAGAGGATGTGCGCACGACATCAAGATTGAGTGAGACAGAGATTGTTGCCGGCGACCTGCCATCCACGGAACCAGGTTGATGCTGCCATCAAGAAGACGGTTGAAGTTCATTACCATCAGCCAAAAATTGAAGAGGATCCAGAAGTGACTCCGCAGGAGACTGACACAGCTGCCAGCTCCCCTGCCTCCCCCTACGGTCGACCGCTAGACTTCCACACCCTCCAGAAGGGTTCCTGGTATGCCTGGCTTTGTCCTCGCTTCTCTCGCTAGAGAGCTTGGCCTCTTGATCACCACAACAAAAATTGGCTTTTTCCTAAACCAAGGCCGCCCTTGATATGGCCGCTAACATTGGGGAGCCTTCCTTTATGACAATATTACACCCCAAACTGACAAATGGTTGGTAACTTGAACATTCACAAAGGGACTAGGATGGCTGTGAGTTAGCCCAATGACGGGATTATTGTAGGTCCACTTCCCAGGGGCCCACCCAATGCAGCCGAAAAGGAGTGCGTGGTGCTGGGAGTGGGTGCAGCCTACATGGCCTAAGACAGGGCTCTCACCCTCCTTTCACCCACATCGGAGTCCCTTGACGTTGCCCATCGTCGACAGCCTAAAGCCTTCGACCATCGATGTGACTCATCTCACATCAGTGTTTTGGGGTTGTGAACTTGTCTAAGACCCCCCATAATTAGACATCCAAATTCAAAATTTACATAGTTGGGATTGATCATAAGATGCCTTCTCTAACTAAACAGAGAAGGGGGAGATGCCAGAAGCCAGGACCCTCGCCCTTACCCTCACCCCCTATCTTTCCCCACCTGCACAATGTCCTCTGAAGCTTGGCAACTGCAAGATCCTGCTTAGCAACTGCAGATAGACTCAAAGCAGTGTACCATATCATCTTAAGAATAGCAGGGAGACCATAACTCAAGCAGTGTACCATATCTTCTTTAGAACAGCAGGTAGATCATAATTCAAGGCAGAGTACCTTATAGACCATGACATGTTTCAAGGCACAGGCCAAGAAGATTTTGTACTTTTCCACCACCTTGCCCTTCTTACCCCCTCCCCTTGTAAAACATGCTATAAAAAAAAGCATTAAAAAAAAAAACCTAAAAAAAAAAAAAGAAAAAGTAGAAAGATAAAAAGCCACTGTCTGCTAAAGAAAATCTATCCAAATAAAGCAGAGGATGCAAAACAAAAAAAAAAACAAAAAAAGAAAAAAAGAAAATAGTACAAGGTTTTAGAACTACTGAGAGAACTGCAAGAGGAAAGAGATCCTTAGAATGGATCTGAGACTCTGGAAAGTTTAGTTAAAAGAAAACAAAAATAAGGATAAATGCCACATTGTCTAGGTTCAGAAGCATTATGTCAAATGATACTGATGATTGATTTCACTCTAAACTGAAAGCCATATGAGTAGACTTAGATCTTAGCACTGTTCCTCTTGTGTCACTCAGGTTGTTTTATGCTATTTGATTTAATAGGTTTTTCCTTTTTCCATTTTCTTATTGGCCACTGATTTATATGCCGGACACACTTGACAAGTTTCTTGGATTTATTTCTAATATTATTTAATGGTTATCTTAGACAAAGGCCATGTTTTCATGTCTTTAAATTTATTTTCTATGTTCTAAATCATGTGGTCTATCTTGGAGTACATTTTCATGCTCTGAAGAGAGTGTAAAATCTGCAACTGTTGAGTGAAATGTTTAGTCAACATCACAAGTTCACTTGTTTTGTTTACTAGAGCATAACTCTAATATTCCTTTCATGATTGTTTCTGATTTATTTACAAAAGTAGGGCATAACTTTCCAACTATTGTTGGATTAAAGGCTATCCCTGCTGCCCAATCTAGTATTTTTTGCTTTGTATCATTGGATATTTTAATTTTTATTAAACATTATACTCATTTCTCTTTTAATTATTTTATTCTAATATACTAAATATACTAAATAATACTAAATATACTAAATAATAGTAGTATTTTCTCTTTATGAAGCATATGACTTACTGTCCATTTTATTTGAGTGTTACGGCAGCTGTTCACTTTGTTTCCCATTATCATAGCATCTGTTGTCCATTTGAACATGTCTATAGACATCTTATAGGTAAAATTACTATCCTGTAGGCAGCAAATAGTTGAATCTAATTTTTTAAAAATTCATTTAGGTGTTTCATACTTTTTACTTCTGAATTTTATTCTGCTTTCTTTCAAGGTTAATAATTTTTTCTTTTTTAAAATTTTTTGGCTGTATTATACTTTTTTCATCTCTTTTATTCCATTTATTTATCTTTGTTGTTTTGTGACTTTTTATGTTGTTCTTTCTAGGCACAATGTTATTGTACTCTGTGTAACGATGATACAATTTTGATTTCTGTGCCACCAAATCTGGTTGTAATTGCTATTCTGAGAAACTCATGTCTTAATGTTGAGCATATTGCCTCCCAATTATTTCATTATTGGTCAATAAAAAAGCTGATCAGGCAATGACCGAGCAGGGGACAGAACAGGACTGGATTTCCTCATTGCCAAGAAAGGGAAGAGACAGAGAGGGGAATGGGGGATTCAGCCGCAAGAAGATAGTCCAGGAGACACCATAAGAAAAATACCTGGTGCACAAAGAACCAGATTAGTACTACAATGCAAGTATCACTGAGATTTTAACTGGGAGGTAGCCAGATTAATTTAGATGATTAAAATAGAATAATACTTCTCAGTTGTGTCCTTAAAACTTGTTAAACAAATATAATAATTCAGTCTCAATTATTTGGGAGGTAGCTGTGCTAAGAAGAAAATTGCAAAAAACACTTAAAAGCAGTTGCTAATAGTTCTTCTTTTACTTTCTTATCTTTCCCATTTGAATAGCTGCTTTACTAATGAACTTTAAATGAACTTTATTAAAAGATTCCATCAGCACTGGAAACCAGCTTGGGTTATGACTTGGAAAGAGTATTTCTCAGCTATGATTTTGTTTCATGCTTTTTCTTTCTTGTCGAATTTTCAGATTTTTACCTCAGTTTCTCTTGGACTATAAGGTTACTGTTGAGAACTGTGTGATGGATATCTCATGACATATATATGACTTGATGTGGTTGCTATCCAGAATTCAGGAGAAAAACTTTTAACATTCATTCAATGCTGTGAACTTCCACAGATTAATAAAGTCCAGGCGACTAATGAAGGATACATTTTAGTGCACCTGTGAAGATATTTCCATAGAAGATTAATAATGCAGGATATACCGATCCATAGAGCCAAATCTGCATGGAATTACAGGGAGAAAAGGAGCCCTTGGTGCAGGCATTGTTCTCTGCTTTATGCTGATGATGACACAATGATGACTTTTTCCTGTGCTCTCCCTACATGAAGGATTTCTGTTCATTGCAACATGGGCCAATATAAGTCAACATTTAAGTTTTTGTCTTGAGACATGTTGAAATATCAACTAAAAGCTGATAAGCATAGAAGCTAGAATTAAAAAATTATTTCATTGCCATGACGACCTGACCAAGTGGTTCTTAAACTTTAGAATTGGTTATTACATTGTATATAAAGCTAAATACCAAAGGAGAGTGTGGTAGGAATTCAGAAGACCTGAATAACATAAGGAAGGTGAACTACTCTTTATAGATTATTTGTGGTCCTTCTTTATTTTTATTTTTCTGAGTTCCTGAAAGAATCCATGAGTTTCCTTTACATATTCCTTGTATTACATTGTTTCATTAAATTATATTTTTGAGGGCTGGAGAGATGATTCCATGGTTAAGAGCACTAGATTCTCCTTTAGAGGGCCTGAGTTCAATTCCCAGCATCCACATGACAGCTCACAAATGTCTGTAATTCTAGTTCCAGGGGATCTGACACCCTCAAACAGACATACATACAGAAAAATCACAGATGCACATAAAATAAAAAAAATCTTTACATTATATCGAATTGTGTTTTGAATAACTCCTCAATTTCTCTGTATTTGGGGCCTATTGTTTTATTGTTCCCTGATACATCTGGTGCCCATGTATTGCTGCTTGCCCCAATAGATCCTCCACAAACTTTATGCTAGTTTTATTAGAAAAGAACTTTCCTTTGGTGATGTGTGCTATGGTTGAGTAGGTTATGTAAGCTCTTTGGTCCAGTTGGGACTTCAGTTTTTAACTATTGCTGCTCAGCAGCAATCCATATTGCCAGTGTCTTATCCTAGGATATTGTCATATCCCTTTACTGCCAAGTGAGATGCAGCTCTTTTCAGATGGCTACCCTGGAAGCTCTCAACATGATGAGCTGCACATGTGCAGAGGTATGACATGCAACAGTTTTTTGTGAGCTCTATGGGATTACAGTAGAGTATTGAGTAATTGAGAGAGCTAACTACATGTCAATATCTAAAAGTCACACCATAACCTGGCTATACCAGTAGTTGGCTGCCTTTGAGTCAGTAAAGGGTTAATTAGATATGGCTGACTGTATCCCAGGACATCTGAATGCCAAGCCCCTTACTCTACTCTGGGCTTGTGTCCAATGTAGATTGTAGGTTTTCCCAGCAACAAATCTTTCAGGTATATAGGGTATGTGTTGATACTTATTAAAACATCTGTCTTGCCCTTCATCTGATAAGTAAGTCATTTTGGGCTCTGGATTTATACTGGAAAAAGGGCAGATGGGTTGTTGTTTGAGTTCTATTTTCATGAGCATCATACGTTTCTGCTTTATAGGTCTGGTGTTCCTCTTCATACAACCTGGTTATTTAGATACTATTTTCTCCTTGTTTGAAGACTTTTAGTAAATAGTAATGTACCGAAAATTCTACCTATTACCTTGCTAGCTCTGAAAGACTTATATTTAGTACATGCTTTAAAATTTCTAATGGTAATTAAGTTCTAGTGAAAAAATTTTTTACTTATGACACAGTATGTCTTTATCAAAGGTCATTACAGATGAGATGTTGAATAGTGAACTTCTTTCTAACATAGCAAATCTGAATGTGACACCCCAGTCTCACCAATGGACAGATCATGGAAACAGAAACTAAAGAGAGACTCATTGAAACTGACAGAAGTTATGAACAAAATGGATTTAATAGATATCTACAGAAATTTTCACTCCTATCTATCTATCTATCTATCTATCTATCTATCTATCTATCTATCTGACTTCTTATCAGCACCTCCTCATGGTACCTCCCCAAAAATTGACTGTATATTCGGACACAAAACAAAGTTCAATATACACAAGAACATTGAATTAATGACATGCATTCTATCAGATCATCACAGACTAAGGCTGGTATTCAATAACAATAACAACAACAACAAATACAACAACAATAACAACGAAAACAGAAAGTCCACATACTCATGGAAGCTGGACAACTCTCTACTCAATGATAACTTGGTCAAGGCAGAAGTAAAGAAAGAAATTAAAGATTTTCTATAATTTAATGAAAATAGAGGCAATGCATACACAAACTTATGGATACAATGAAAGCTGTGCTAAGAGGAAAACTTATAGCTCTGAGTGCATTCATAAAGAAATTGGAGAGATACTACACTAGCAGTTTAACAGCACATGTACAAGCTCCAGAACATAAAGAACCAAATACACTCAATGAGAGTAGACAGCAGAAAATTATCAAACTCAGAGTTGAAATCATCCAAGTAGAAAAAGAGAGAAATATATAAAAAATCAACAAAACTAGGAGCTGCTTTTTTGAGAAAATCAACAAAATAGATTTAACTAGAGGGCACAGAGAAGGTATCTAAAGTAACAAAAAATCAGTAATGAAAAGGAAGATATAAGATTCACCATGATCAAGTAGGCTTTAACCCAGAGATGCAGGGATGATTTAATATATGAAAATCCATCAATGTAATCACTATATAATCAAACTCAAAGAAAAAACCCACATGATCATTTCATTAGATGCTGAAAAATCCTCTGACAAAATATAGCACACCTTCAAGTTAAAAATCATAGAAAGATCAGGAATACAAGGCACATACATAAACATAATAAAAGCAATGTACAGAAAATCAGTAGCCAACATCAAATCAAATGGAGAGAAATTTGAAACAATTCCACTAAAATCAGGGGCAAAGCAAGGCTGCCCACTCTCTTTCTATTTATTCAATATAGTACTCAAAGTTATAGCTAGAACATTAAGACAGCAAAGGGAGATAAAGAGTATACAAATTAGCAAAGAATAAGTCAAGGTATTCCTATTTACAGATGATATTATAGTATACAGAGTGACCACAGAAATTCTGCTGGAGAACTCCTACAGAAGATAAACAACTTTAGCAAAGTGGCTGGATATAAAATTAATTCAATCAGTAGCCTTCATTTACACAAAGGATAAACAGGCTGAGAAAGAAATTAAAAAATAATATAAATTATCTTGGTGTGACTCTAACCAAACAAGTGAAAGTTCTGTATTACAAGAACTTATAAGTTTCTGAAGAAAGAAATTGAAGATCTCAGAAAATGGAAAGCTCTCTCATGTTCATGAGCTGACAGTATTAACAGTAAAAATGACCATCTTATGAAAAGCAATCTACAGATTCAGTGCAATTCCCATCAAAATCCCAACTCAATTCTGCACAAAGATAGAAAGAGCAATTTTCATCTTCATTTGGAATAACAAAAGCCCAGGATAGTAAAATCAATTCTTAACAATAAAAGAACTTCAAGGGGAATAACCATTCCTAGCCTCAAGCTGTACTAAAGGACAAAAGTGATAAAATCCGGCCTGGTATTGGTACAGAGACAGACAGACAGATCAATGGAATAGAATTGAAGACACAGAAGTAAACCCACATATTTATGGTCACTTGATCTTTGACAAAGAAGCCAAAACCAACCAGTGGAAAGGAGACAGTATTTTCAACAAATGGTGCTGGTTCAACTGGTGGTCTCCATGTAGAAGTATGAAAATTGATACTTTTTTTATCTCTTTATAGAAAGCTCACATCCAAGTGGATCAGGACCTCACCATAAAACCAGAAATGTTGAATCCAACAGAAGAGAAAGTAGAAAAGAGCATCGAACATATCAGCACAGGGGAAATTTTCCTGAAACACCAATAGCTGAGGCTCTAAGATCAACAGTTTACAAATGAGACCTTATAAAGTTGAAAAGCTTCTGAAAGGCAAAGGGCACTGTCAATAGGACAAAACAGCAACCTTTTCCCAGATTGGGAAAAGATGTTTACTAACCCCAAATCCAATAGGGGGCTAATACCCAAAATATATGAAGAACTCAAGAAGTTAGACTTCAGAGAACCAAATATTCCTAGATTTGATGCAGATACTGCTGATAAAATTATTCATGGCTTGAGGTCAATATTTCTATTTTGGTCAAGCTTCAGGAATGGCGTATATAGCTTAATCACGCTAGCCATTTTTGTCCTGGGAATATTTTACTCCTGCCCATCGTGTTAAAGCTTGTCTTTAACAACATCAACATATTGGCAGTCAAAGTATATGATTTGAAACTTAAAATGGAGCCCCAGACAGAGTTATTAAATTAATAGGCTAGCAAGCCAAGTATGATAAGATTCTGCACAGAGCCTTCCCAACCTAAGACATAAGTGCACTGCTTTTCCATGACACATAAGAAAGGAATTCTTGTCAGAATGACCTAAGAGAGGCTCAGTCTTGTTTATAAAATAAAAAACAGGTTGGGGGCGGGGAAGAGAAATGTGGAGTGCTTTTGGGGTTGCTTAGCAGGAATCTGACATTGGCCAAGGACAAGAAAATGGGTTTCAGGCAGAAATCTAACATTAGGCTAGAACAAAGAAGTAGGCTTCATGTATGAAAATGAATTTGGGCTAGGACAGGGAAGTGGGCTCAGATATTTTGGTCATTCTGATAAGCCCTTAGAAACAGTGACCATAGGAATAGTCACAGAAGTTTAGTTATTGTGTTGCTTGTTCTTTGACTATTTGCGTTTATTGTCCTACTTGTTTCTTGACTATTTGCATCTATTGTATTGCTAGTTCTTCAACCTAGAACTGACCTTAATACTTGCATGTAATTAAAATGGTATAAAAGGAAAAAGGAGGAGAGGGGATGGGATAGGGTGGTTCTGGGGGGAGAATGGGGAAAGGGGATGGCATCTCTAAACAAACAAAATATCCAATAAAAAATGGGGTACAGAACTTAACAAAGAATTTTCAACTGGGGAATCTCAAATCACTGAGAAGCACCTAAAGAAATGTTCAACATCCTTAGTCATCAGGGAAATGCAAATCAACACGACCCAGAGATTCTACTTCACACCAATCAGAACGGCTAAGATGAGAAACTCAGTTGACAGCAGATCCTAGAGAGGATGTAGAGAAAAAGGAATATGCCTCCTTTGCTCTTCTGATTGCAAGCTTGTAAAACCACTTTCAAAATCAATCTGATGGTTCGTCAGAAAATTGGAAATAGTTCTACCTGAGACCCAGCTATATCACTACTGGGCATATACCCAAAATATGCTCCAACATATAACAAGACCATGTGCTCAAGTGTATTCACAGTAGCCTTATTTTTTATGGTACCCAGAATCTGGAAACAACCCAGATGTCCCTCAATCAAAGAATGAATACAGAAAATGTAGTATATTTACACAATTTACTCATCTATTAAAAAGAATGACTTCATGAAATTCTCAGGCAAATGGATGGAACTAGAAAATATCATCCTGAGTGAGGTAACCCAGACCAAAAAGACATATGGTATGTATTCACTGATAAGTTGATATTATACCAAAAGCTCAGAATATCCATGATACAACTCACAGACCATATGAAGCTTAACAATAAGTTATGCCATAGATGTTGCTGCTCACTGTGCAGGTTAGTCTGACAATAAATTTATACACAATGCTTTGTTTTGATTTTTAAAAGTACATTTTTCCTCTCACAAGACCTATTTAATTGAAAAAAAATTTCTGTTTAAGATTATTAGTCTTCACCTGTCATGGCTATATTTCTACATTTAAACCTCAACATTTGTTACATGAGCATTCAACTGTCTAACGTGTCTTTCCTGTTCGCAAATTCTTTTTGATTACTACCTGCTCAGTAGCTTTCTGAGGCCATAATGTTTAATCTGAGTTGAAATAGTGTGTGTTAATTGTTCAGAATGATGGGGGTGATAAATATTTCAAAGTGGTACAGAACATACTTTGATTACATTTGGTCCCCATCACCTCTGTTACCCTCTTTGCACTTTTCAAAATTTCCTCCTGAAAAGACCCTTTTCTACTTATGTGTATTATGTTTAAACACATATTTAAGAAAATACTGATGTTTGACTTCTTCAGTGTGATTTGTTTCAATATGAAGGTGTTCACTCCCATCCATTTTTCTTCAGGTTGTATAATTTTGTTCTTTTTTATAAAAACATTTTTTTGTTCTTCTCCTGTTTATGAGCAGGGAGCCTTATTCTATTCCTCGGATAATTTAAAGACAGCCACAGTAAAAAAAAATATAAGTGTGTATTTCTATTGTATATAGTTATTCTTTTGTGCGTGTACCTGTAAAACCAGAGAACACCATGCCTTAGTTCTATTTTATGAAGATTTTAGTCATAACACCATTGAAATTATCTTGGTCCTTATTCTCTTTGATATCTGATTTACTATAAACGTTTTACTTTCTGATGGTTTTAAATGCCTTTTTGTTGGGAGCCGACTCTTAGCCGAAAGTGGCTATCATCTTTACAGCCATCTCGAGCCATATACCCTGACAAGAGACTTGTTTTCAACAGCCTACAATAGCTGAGCGCACTCTGATAAACATCTTGTTACACTGTTTAGTGCCCCCAGCTGCAAGGTGCTCCTGGTATCCATGGCTATAAGGCACGTGACGTAGTGGCTTCAGTTGAGATTGTCCACGAGGGCAAGTCACGTGGTAAAGGGTATAAATACCCAGGATTTCTTTTCTATTGAGGAGTAGTAGTGGGAGGTAGAAGACCCTGACCTGCAGACCGGAGCAACAGAACCGGCCGGCCTTTACAAAGTAACAGAACCCGACGGCCGTTACAAAAGAAACGGCAGTTACAAAGTGGCGCCCAACGTGGGGCAGCAAGAACCAGAGACCCAGTGAGGGACGTTACTGGAAGGAAGATCGACTGAAAATTCAGAGCTGAAACAGAGGTGATTGCCACAGGAAACTGCCGTGTAGAGACCAGTAAGTCATAGTAATAATGGGGAAAGAAATAAGTCAGCCTGAACTCAACTCTCTGGTTTTGTTCTGTTGCTTGCTGTTTACATGTATCAATTGTCTGCTTTTGTTTCGCTGTTTAAATGTTGCCTTTCATGCCCAAAAGAAAAAGAAACACATAGAATCCAAAATACGGCCAAAGGTTGAAGTAATCAATTTGTCAGACCCAGATTGTGCTGACCTAGAGGAAGAGACAGCCAAATATTTTGATCCTGAATGGCCTTCTTCCCGAAGGCCCCTCCCTGTGCTCCTCCACCTCCAGATGCTCCTGCTATGGAGATGGTGGTTGAAGATCACAGAAAGGAGTTGCAGGACAAAATTTCTTTTCTTAAACAACAAATTTCTCTCCTTAAATAACAAATAGAGTTAGAGGAAGAGTATCAGGACATAATTAATCAGATACAAAAATTAAAGACAGAGAAGAGGTCTCGAGAGGACAAGGAAAATTCCTCAGGTCCTCGAGTTCCTCAACCTGGAGTCCAAAGGCAGCCCCTGTCCTCTGGTTTTAGTTCAGCCACAGATCAGCCAGAGGAGAGAGAGGTTAATGTTTTCCCTGTATCAGAGACTAGAGATGTTCAAGGAGTTGCGTGGAGACATCACACAGGGTTTAACTTTCAAATTATTAAAGAATTAAAAAATTCAGTGTCACAATACAGTGCCACTGCTCCCTTTACTCTTGCAATCTTAGAATCTGTTGCAGAGGAGTGGCTGACTCCTGGTGATTGGGATACTCTAGTGAGAGCAGTTCTTAGCGTTGGTGACCATCTTATTTGGAAATCAGAGTATCATGAGAATTGTAAAGAGACAGCTAGGAGAAACATTCAGGCAGGTAATGGTTGGTCCTTTGATGCCTTAGTAGGAGAAGGGCAATTTGCTTCTAGTGATAACCAGATGCAATATGACCCAGGCTTATTTGCTCAAATTCAAAATGCGGGCATGAAGGCTTGGCGCAAACTCCCGGTAAAGGGAGACCCTGGTGCATCTTTGACCTCAGTCAGACAAGGGCCTGATGAACGATTTTCTGATTTTGTTCATCGATTAATGACAACAGCAGGGAGGATTTTTGGTAATGTAGAGACAGGTGCAGATTATGTGAAACAACTTGCATATGAAAATGCCAATTCTGCCTGCCAAGCAGCCATTAGACCCTATAGGAAAAAGACAGATCTTACTGGGTATATCAGACTCTGTTCTGATATAGGGCCCTCCTACCAACAGGGCTTAGCTATGGCAGCTGCCATGCAAAGACAATCAGTAAGAGATTTTTTGGCAAGTAGAGACAAAAAGGCCTGTTTTAAATGTGGCAAGCCTGGACACTTTTCAAAATATTGCAAAGCAGAAGATGAGTTAACCCAGAGACAGCTCAGAAAACAGACTGGGCTATGCCCACGTTGCAAACGTGGAAGGCATTGGGCTAGTGAATGTAGGTCCAAGATTGATGCACAAGGAAACACCCTTTCCAATAATCAGGGAAATGGGAACAGGGGCCAGCCCCAGGCCCCGAACCAATACAAGCCAAAACAGGCTTACGGGGCAGTCAGTTTCATACTGACAAACAACAACCCCTTTCAGAACTTAGTCCAGCAACACCAGGAAGTGCAGGACTGGACCTCAGTTCTACCACCCACACAGTATTAACCCCAGAAATGGGACCTCAGGCCTTACCCACTGGAGTGTTTGGACCACTCTATCCAAATGTGTTTGGCCTGATAGTGGGAAGAAGCAGTGCTACTCTGCAAGGACTACAAATTTTTCCTGGAGCTATAGACAGTGATTATCAAGGTGAGATTAAAGTAATGGCCAAGGCAATACAGAATATAGTCACCATTCCTACAGGAAGGAGGATAGCTCAACTGTTGTTACTTCCATTGATTCCTACTAATCATAAATCTTTGGATTCTGAAGAAAAATCTGCTGCAGATAGATTCTGACATCCTAATACTAAAAAGAATTTTACAACAGTCCTCTAGAAAGACCCATTAACTGGAACCTGGAATGGGCCAGATCCAGTGCTTATCTGGGGAAGAGGATCTGTCTGCATATATTCCCAAATGGCAGATGCCGCACGATGGCTGCCAGAGAGACTGATCAAACAAATAGACAATAATAACAAATCCAGAGAGGAGAAACCCCCTGAGAAGCGTATTTTTCCTTTACAGGAAACATGAAGATGCTTCACTGGAGCGAATCAACCAGTATACCTGACTTGGGAAGTTCTCAGTGCGGAAGAAGACATCACCACCTGCACCTCCAGGATGGCTCTTCTCAGTGTGGAAAAAGACATCACCACCCATGCCTCCAGGGTGGCTCTATTAGACTCTTGGTTCCCTGATTTATGATTTAGTGGTACATTGTTTAAACCCTAGAGAAAACCCATTACCATAGTTACTATAGTTGTGTTTTAGGTTTGAGATTGATTGGGGCAGGAATAGAGATTTTCTTACTTGTTTTGTTAAGATCAAAGCTATGATCAGTTCTGTACTTATATAGATTAGATTTAGAAAATAGTGTTACAGAATAGAAGAGGCTTATACTTTTTACTCCTCCAACAGAAGAAGTTATATACTACCCTTAAAAAGAATGTTGCATTTGCGCTAACCATTCAGACATTGCTAAGTCTCTTGTCTCTTGGGTTCATGCTGCTCAACAAACTGATGGCTTTTGTACTACAACAGATAGACGTTACACAAATAAAACCCATACAGGTCCATTATTACAGGCTGGAAATAGGGGACTAAAACCTCTGTCATCAAGACTGACGAGGATTAACCCTTAACTTACGCGCTAAGCCGGATAGTCAATGATGGGTAAGAGAACACCTCAAGACCCTTGCCCCTAACTGGGAGGCCTCACCATCCTAAGACAGGAGCTCAACCAATGACTGTTGAGTATCCAGAGACGGGAAAGGGAGGCTGGGGTCTTTTGTTCCAACCTAAGGCAGACACGGTTTCCGTAAGTTTTCCCAGCCTTCCCTTTTGAAAACAAATTTAAAAAGGGGGACCTGTTGGGAGCCGACTCTTAGCCGAAAGTGGCTATCATCTTTACAGCCATTTCGAGCCATATACCCTGACAAGAGACTTGTTTTCAACAGCCTACAATAGCTGAGCGCACTCTGATAAACATCTTGTACACTGTTTAGTGCCCCCAGCTGCAAGGTGCTCCTGGTATCCATGGCTATAAGGCACGTGACGTAGTGGCTTCAGTTGAGATTGTCCACGAGGGCAAGTCACGTGGTAAAGGGTATAAATACCCAGGATTTCTTTTCTATTGAGGAGTAGTAGTGGGAGGTAGAAGACCCTGACCTGCAGACCGGAGCAACAGAACCGGCCGGCCTTTACAAAGTAACAGAACCCGACGGCCGTTACAAAAGAAACGACAGTTACACCTTTTGTTTTAGGATTTTGAACATTCTGATGGTTTTAAATGCCTTTTGTTTTAGGATTTTGAACATTAACTTATTCTTATTTGCTTTATGATTATTATTTCCCTAGGCTTTGATAAAGCATCCTTGATATATAAGCAAATGTGCATTTCTTTCTAATGTTCATTTTTGATTTCTCATTTCCCTTTTTTTCTAGAAGATTTTAGAGTAAACTTTTAATTTTTATTTTGTTAGTACATTGAGATTCTTGTATAATGTGTTAAGGCTGTATTCACCCCTTCCACCAGCTTTTGCTTATCCTGTTCCTTAGACATCCAATTTTCTATATGTTATTTTTATACCAATCAGGTGTATTTGTGCTGTCCATATATCCTTGGATGTTACCCTATCCATAAAAGCACAGTCAACTTAGGATACTTTTAGGGCATTTTTCCCTTTCTCAGCAACTATCAATCACCAATAGCTCCTTGCCTACTACTTGGACTTTGTGCCCATCCCCCATTTCCATGCTGAGAATTACCCTGTCTTAGACTTGCACAGGTTTTATACATGCTCTTACAACCGCAGTGAGTTTTTATGTGCAAGTGCTCTACTGTGTTGGGGATATACTGTTTCTTTATCGTCACCCATCACATTTTTGCCTCTTACAGTCTTCCATTAATTTGTAATAATCTTGAGCTATGGAAAGAGGTTGTGTGATTTAGTTGTTTTACTTAGAGTTAAGTATTCTACAATCAATTATCATCTGTACATTTGCAATTTCAAAGTCTCTGTGTTAATTTTCATTTATTGTAAGTAAAAAAACCTCTTTTATGATGGTTGAATGGTACGTCTATCTAAGAGTGTAACAATAAGTCATTAGGAATTGCTTTATAGTATGTCAGTTTTCCAAAATAATTGTAGTATGTTACTCACTTGGGTCTTTGCCCTAGCTAATTACAGACCATTGACCTAACAATGGTGTTTGGTATGGGTTTCTTTTCTTAGAGCAGTATTTACCTAAAAATACACAACAGTAAACGGTTACTCTGAAGAAATTTCTGCCAGTATTATACCAGTAGGCATATATTGTTCAACAGTAATTATTGTAGCTTATATCATTCATGATTAGTAAGATTGGTGATATCTTTTCTCTTCCAATAGCAGGCATAACACCTTCTACCACTGTGAAAGAGATCCATGTCACAATAAGCTTCATATCTTCATTTTAATGATTTGAGTGCTTGTTATGTTCAGAAGTAAGGTCTTAGTATCAAGTTCTGGAAGGTAACAAATAGCTCTGTCAATAGCCTGTAATGTTTGAGGTGTATATGGAACCTCAGTAGTCAATGGATCTCTAAAATACAACCCATTCATGGCAGTAATCTTTCTATAAATTTGTTAGCTATAAAGTTACTCTATTTTATCTTATATATTTGCTTGTGTCTAGGTGCTTGTGTTTTTCTTGGTGTGTTTGTATGTATGTGTGTGTATGTAATCTTCTAGAGTTAAGCAGCAGGTTTCCATATAACTTTTTTGAAAGGAATTTGGTGTTACTTATCCATGTCAATATTCCCTACTCCATGCTATCCTCTAATTATGCACCTCAATTTAACCAAACACAGTAGTATAAAAATGTCTCCTCTTATCTCAGACTCGACAGTTTGTTTTATATTACATTCAATTATATATCATTAGAATTACTATATAATTTAAAATCCAAACCATGACATTTTGAGAATGAAAGTGCTTTAATTAAACCTACCCATTAATTATACCTGGTAAACAGATAATAAACTGAGACACTCTCTGTGTGTTGGTTAGTACCAGTTACAGTCAGCTAAGAGGCAGGAATTCCGACTATGAAAATACTTTTATGACATCCCCCTGTAGGCAAGCATGTGGAACATTTTCTTAATTAATTATTCATATGGGAATGCCCGGCTCAATGGGAGTGGTGCTTCTTCTAGGCAGAAGGCCCTGGGTGCTATATTAAAGCAAGCTGAGGAGATGGAATTCGTCCATGATTTTGCTTCTGTTTTGCCATGATTTCCTATCCTGACTGCCTTTCATGGTGGATTACAGTTATAAATTGAAATAAACCCTTTTCCTACACATGTTTCCTATTGTTATGGTGTTTTAGCACAACAATAGAAACCTAAGACTTGAAGGAATAACAGTCACAAGGCAATCATACCTCATAATCACAGTCTTCTCCAGGAAGCAGGTTTTCTGATTCTACAAAGTTCTACATGAAGTGTTATCCTTATTTTACCCATGTCATTTCATTGATTATATATAGCTGTGTGACTTTGGCAATGTAAAGATCTTCTATTTACTTGGATGCACTGGATAAACCTCATTAGGGCCTTAATGTCTCAAATACAAGGCGCCACTACAACTCCCTGTACCTTCCTATTCCTGATGGCTCATACTTACATTGCTCTAGTGTTTATCAGATTTGGAGTGCAAGCTTAATGGTGCTTTGGAAAGCCAGTTGTACTGGATGGTATTTTGCAGGGGCAAACATCTGGAAGAGTGTTTTCCTGAAGCAGTTACAGGAAAGCATGTTTCATTAAGACAGACTCATGAAGGAACGTTTTGCTGAAGCAGACACAGGTGAAAGGATGTTCTGCTAAAGCAAACATGTGATAGGACACATGATGAAGGGTTCTTTGATCAAGACCCATATGTATTGGTCTGTCTTATATTTCATAGTTGAGTTCCATTTGTGAGGACTCCATAGAAAGAAACATACCAAAAAACTTCTGATGGTATGTTGTGGCTTCTTGTCCCTTTCCCGGACTCAGGCTGACTGGCAGTGTGTTGTTAACTGATATAGAATCATGTGGAATTTTGCTAAGACAGAGTCATATGTTGAGGAAAGACTACTAGTAAAACAAGACATGTGGAGGACACATGATGTTTGGAGGAAGTATAAATAGAACTCAGTGGTCTCTGTGAGGGGCTTGGCTTGCTAGTAGAGCTAGCTGTGCAATGCTTGTTGGCCTACCAAATTCGCTGATCATCACTTTACTGAGAGGCACAGCTGAGAATTTCTCCTGATGTCACTGTTGGCCATGGTCCTGTTGGTGACTGGTGAAGATTCAGATGAAGCCTGGCTATTCCTGTTAGGTCATGCCATCACTGCTGCTACCCTGACACTCCTGAACTGGACTGCTGATATATCTGTGAAGTGAGAGTGGAGAGAGCTGCCACTGCTGACACCTGCAAACTGAACTGCTGATTTCCTGACAATGCAAATGGAATTTGCTCCAAATAAGCATTTTTAAACATGTTCACTTCCCTTATTTCCTAATAACTTTTTTTCCTACTACTTCTAGTGGGTAGTGGGCTAGAAGGGAGGTAAAAGCATTTAAGAACTGTCATTAAAAGTAGGCACTGAAAAAATAAAGCTAGAAGATTTCCTTTGAGAAAGGAAGGCTGAGAAAATCAGACACTTTTTTTAAACTTACTATAAACCAAATTTTAATTTTTAAAATTTTGTTGATTAAATTCATTTGAGACTTAGAATGTATAATTAGAAAGGCCATATAATCCAGAAAGAAGTGAACATTTTCCTCATATACAGATTCTCGAATGTAATATGTATATATGCATGCAAGCATATATGAGTATGTGTAAGCAAATATACTTGTGGGTACACTATAAAATATAGATCTGAAAAACCAGAACTAGTAAAAAATGCTCATTTACAAGGATAGACTGAGTATATGTGATAGATGTTTGTAAGGAGAAGAAGATATAAAGTTAACTGTGTTTCTAGTTTACTTGTGTCATAGATTTATCATTCTTTGGTAGTGGATAAGTTGATAACAATATGTTTGATGGTGAAAGTGTAAAGTCCAGTGTAGAGTTCCACAGTTTTTGAATGGCTATTCTAACTGTACAGAAATGTACTGAGATATAGTCTTCACATTTGTTCTCGTAGACTTCGATTTTGTTTCTCGTGTTCTTTATAATACAGCTTTAATAAATTTAACAAATAAAGATGTCTGGTATTGTTAGATTTGCCCTTTGGCTTTTGTCAATTCTACTTATTTTTCTTGTCCTTTACTACAGTCTGTGTTTTGAGTCTGACTGCTCAAAACAGCATTTGTAATTGCAAGATTTTATTGACAATATTTCTGAGCATTCCTGATATCTTCATCATGATTTGATCTAAAATTCATTTCTCTCTTTTATTAGACTTCTCATGCAGCTTACTCTACATGATATGTCATTTAAATTAACTTTTACTGATTTTGTCTGTTTCTTCTACTTGGAAACTTCTTAGATAAAAAAATTATTACAGTAGATTTTATTGTCATTATGCTAGACTAATTGATGGCTATGTAGTGAATAAAATCACAAGAAATTAAAGTAACATAAAACTCATTAACTAGAAGATGAAATAACCATTTTGCTTGATCATGCTTACTTAACTTCTTTGAGGATAAGATACATATTAGAGCCGCACACTTTGTAGACTCAATGGTCTTAGATCAGCAAGGTCTTCATGACAATGATGATGACTGGCATAGGCCTATAATGGCAATTTAGTTCATAGGTCTGCAGAGGCAAAGTACAATTAGGATAGTGCAGGCTCATCAAGTAGGCTGCATCATCTCAGGTCCTAAAATGTCAGCAGTTCCATCCCAAATCAGGAACACTACAGAATACTCTCCTCAGGAGAACTAAAGAAGCTACATAAGGATTACCTTCCAGAAACATGTCTCAATTCCTCGAGCCTCCTATCTGGTCTCTCCATTTAAAATATATGTAAAATGTATGTACATCTCAATATTGCAATGCTTGGAACTACATCTCTAGTCACATGAGTTGTAGCGAGGCAACTAATCATAACAGACACAAGACATAATTGTTTCCAACAAAATGAACTCTCTATTATTAATACTCCAATTGTGTTTATTTCAGAAACTTTAGATGGAAGAGTACAAACTGTGAATCAGTGGGAAACACTGCTAGTAAAGCAATTGGATTCCATCAATAATGACTATTTAATGATGCCTAAAGCAATAGTATTCCAAAATGAAGACAAACACACTTTGGCATAACTTTTTCGAAGCCTCATGAACTCTAATGCTTGGGTAATTTGTTTGGCAGGAAAGAATAGGTAATAGGATTCTAACAACTAAACCAAGAGAACAAAACGTAATTTCAGAAGTTTAGAATTCCATTTGCCTATTGGTTCACATGCAGATGAATTTATATGTTGTAAGAAAATCAGTGATACATTTGGAAGCTGCATTTCAAGTGAAAGAAAGAAGGCCATAACCTAGGAGGCAAGATTTATAGCAATAAAGTACCCAGCTTAATCTTCAGTTTTCCCTTTGGCTTAGTGGATAAGAATATTTAAATGTACTGCAAATATCATTTCTTGGTAGGGATATTGCATCTGATTCCTCATGCATCCACGAACAAGTAAATCATGAAATTTAATGCTTCACTTGATGCAAATCAGCATATCAGCACATTATTTTACTCTCAAAGTTCTAGAAATAAAAGGGTAAAATTAATTTCCTAAAAGGAATTTGCCAACCTGCTTTTACTATATGGATTTAGCTGGTCTCTCATTTGGAAGCATTTTTTACTTCTGTGTGCTGCTACTTTGATCAATCCGTGTGGCTATGAACTCTTTCAGTTCGCTTTGAAACTGTTTCTGACACATGCATCACACAGAGCAGCAGAGTTAGAAAGTTAAAACTATCTGTGGAATGACCTATTCTATTTCCCGTTCTGAAGTAGATCCATATCTGCCCCCATGTCCCTTACTCTACACTTAACTGTTGTGATAATGCAGATTGTGTCCTGTTTATTGGGAACTTAAGAACACACATCAACATATAAGATTATATACCCCACTTGTCTTTAGGAGTCTGGGTAACCTCACTGGTAATGATTATTTTCTTGTTTCATCCATTTACTTGTTAATTTCATTCAGATTTTTTGACAACTGAATAATGTTCTATTGCATACAAATGCTTTTTTCCTTTGGTCTTTCCCCCTTTCTGTTTGTTCACTTTGTCTGACTCTAGTTAGTTGGTTTCTATTTATATTATCACATTTCATTTTGTTATTATGTTTAGATGCCCATTTGCTTTTTAATTGGAGAGAGAGAAAAAAAGGAGTCTGAATCTGGGTGGAGAAACAATAATCCCAATACATTATATGAAAATCTATATTTTCAATAAAACTAGAAAAAACTACTCATGAATAACTTCAGAGTAAACTATTAAAATATGATATTTAGGGAATTGTTTTCCTCTTATAGAGAAACATGAAAATTTAAATACCCCAAACTTGTTTGTGCTATAATAGAGTTAAATGCTATTTCACAATTTAAATTTGATATAGCATTCTAAATGCTGATTATTATATACAGCTTGAATTTCTATATAATAATGTTTACTAGTGATTGTCTAAAATCATTGTTTAAACTCTAGAATTTTGAATGTTGCCTGATAAACACTAAGGATAAATCTATACAATAGAAAATTAACTGCTTTGAAATGTAAAAAGTGGTACTTAGGTATCCCTTATGCAGGGCAAAGTCAACTCTGCCTCATTCCAACCTTACTATCACTTTTCAACAGAAACCCCAGACCCATGAGACACTGAGCCCTCATCTCTTCTCCCCATCCTATGGTGAGGATCTCTTTTCTGTATTTGCATTTACATCTTCTGAATGATACATATAACTTGAGCTTGAGATGGAGACCAATGTATCTGGCATCACTCAATCCATTTTGCATGTTTATTCATGTTACATGTGTATTGATATTCAGTTTTTCTGGGCAAATACTGTTCCATTTTATGGGTATGACATACTTTCCAAATCATAGTCCATTAAAGGTTTTATCCATTTCGAGCCATGGAAACATACTGTTGTAGATATACCCAGCCTTGTATTTTGATACTAATTCCACTTTCCTGTGAAGGGCTGCAGAGGAGGTGTGAGTCATTACACAGATGATTTCTAACGAACCATCTTAATTTGTAAAATAAAGCCTGGAGCCAGTGATTGGGCAGAGGAAGTAGAGGTAGAGATATAAAGGTTGGTGGGAAGAGAGCAGGGGGAGGACAACTGGAGGACAACTGGAGGAAGACAATGGGGATGGACAACATGGGAGGAAAATGACGGAGATGACGGAGACGACGGAGACGACTGGGGAGAGAAGAGAGAGAGGACAACTGGGGAGAAGAGAAGAGAGAGAAGACGACGGAGGACTATGGAGGAGGAGGACTACTGGGAAGCAGGAGGTAGAAGAACAAACGCAGGGTCTGGAAAACCCTCAAGTTATAAGGGTCTCATAGCTAGGGAACAAAGTAGTGTAGGAGTATCTGCCCAATCTAGGCATACAGATTATATTCATAATTACTGAGTTGTGTTTTTATTGATCAGACCTATCGAATTGGAAATTTAAAATCTCCCACTACAACATACATTCTGAATAGGTGAGTCAGTGACCTAGAATAAGTGCTTTCAATTTAAAATTTAAAGACAAGTTGCCCGAATTCTTGAATTCTGGGCAAAGGAGGAAGCAGTTTCACAAATAATAGTTATTTCCCCTTTATACCACAACTGAAAAAGGAAGTATAGCATTGCACCTTCACAAGCACTTTTTGATGACAAATACTGTTTTCTTTGGATTTTGTTTTATTTTTTTTCACACTGGCTTACTTATTTTAAATATTACTGAGAAAAGCAGTATGTATGATTATTTATAATATAATTAAATGGACAGAAATTTCAAAATATTGATCTGTATCAAACACAAAATAAATATTCATAAATTATAATTAAATGACAAATGATAAACAACTGTAACATAAATATGGAAACCACTTGATTTGTTTAATGCTTCCTTGACATCAGCCATCATATCAGACAAATAGTTACTGACAGAGACAATGTCTTCATTCCCTAATTCATCTTTCTTATATAGACTTTGTCTTAGTTACTACTCTAGTTCTGTGACACCATAAGTAATTTGATTTTTTTTTCATTTTTTTCTCACATATTGCTATGTGAGATACCATGAGTGAGGCAACTTATAAAAGAAAGCATTTAATTTATATTTTCAGAGTGTATGTACATGATCATTATGGTGGGAAGCATGGCACCAGTCAGGAAGACATGGTATTGGAGTAGTAGCTGAGAGCTTACAACTGACCTGCAAGATGGAGGTAGAGAGAGCTAGAGATGGTACCTGGTATGGGCTTGCAAAAGCCCAAAGTCTCATCTAAAAACTGCTGTAGCAAGTGAAGGAAATCTGTAGTACATAGTTTATAATTGCTATTATGACTCAGGTGCCTGCATCCAATAAATGGCCAAATTAAACTAGTTTTATAAAACATGGGTTGAGCATTGTCAGATTAGCATGTGGTAACGGACAGTTACAGCAACTTTGAGTGATAATAACTATTTTATGAGAAAGATCTTTTAATTATGTTGATAATTTCATCTTGTCTTTGCCATAAAATTCACTGATACACATCAGTGGCAAACTTCTTCCTACAAAGACAGACCTTCTAATCCTTCCTAAACAGTCCACTAGCTGAGAACCAAAGATTTACATATATTAGCCTATGGGGTCATTCTTATTCAAACCACAACAGACTGTCATTTCCATATAGTTGGCATATCACAGATAATTTAAAGGTGGGTATAAGACAGTTCCATCAATTGGAAACATACTGTCCCATTAGAAGATTATATAGATAAAATCAAAATCAAGAACTGGAATAGGAATATTTCACAGTAAAGTCCAAATGGTGATAGTTAGAAGTAAGAAGTGCTGTTGAAATTTCATGATACTTATTTCAGAACAAAATATGGACTGTGTTGTAGCTTACTGTTGGGTGAGCATGCATGAGGGGCTATATTTATTATCTAGCACGATAAGATATCTAAATAAAAAAACAAATAAAATAATGTTTGTAAGTATATGATAATAGTGTGAAACTTATTCTTTTTTCATATTGATGTTGACATGTAAACACTTGAGTACCTCAAATACTGTTCAGTCTATTTTTGCAGTGTATGTGTGCAGAGGCTTTAATATATTCAACACAGTGAGTCTACCACATAACTTGAGGAGCTGGATGGGATTATATATTTGATTTGTATTTGGTATATTGAGAGTGGTTTCTGTCCCATGATAGCTGAAAAGAAATCAAGGCCAATACTCAGTCTTTCCCTGCTGTTGTTGTTCTTTATAACACAGAATACAGCAGCAGGTCCTTTTGGCATCAGCCTTTATTTAATTTTTATCTTGTTGTTGCACAACATTTTGTAGAACAATTAATCTTTGAAAGTACAGAGCACACGCTTTATTTGTGGATGACTAGAAAAGTCCTAGAAATGTCATGAAAGAGTAAAGTGGCTGGAATTCCTTTTGCTGATTCTTGTAATGCGGGGCTCATCTCCTTTCACAATTCAAATGCCAGCTTTGAAGACTTCCCATTTTGAGAGGCTGGTATAGAGATCTTCAAAAGCCGGTGCTTTGAAGGGAGGCACAAAGCCTCTAAACAGCGGACCTGTGATGCATGACACTGCAATCAAGAAGCAATTCTTGATACACATTGCCAGTGAGATTCTTTTATATTATATGGTTCCCTCAGGAGGAGACAAGAGACATTTCTCAGAGAGAAAATACCACAGCAAGTGAAGGAAATGTGTAGTACATGGTTTATAATTGCTAATGTGATTCAGGTGCCTGACCCAAATGAATTTTCCAATAAAACTAGCTTTGTACAACACACGGTTTGAACACTGTCAGATTAGCATGTGGCAATGGACAGTTACAGAAATTTTGGCTCGCAATGACTATTTTAGGAGAAAGATCTGTTCATTCTGTTGAAATTTTAAACCTTTTTTTGTCTTAACATTCATCAATAGACATATTTTCAGTCACTTTTTTCATATGGCAGTGAAGAAATTGTTTTACATGAACTGTTTTATTAATTTGATTGCTCTAATTAGAACATAGGCAAATATTTCATGAGAAGTTATGAAAACCCTAACCCAAAAAGTATATATATATATATATATATATATATATATTATCTTATATGAACTCAGTAATGTCTTCCAAAGGATATTTTAAGGCTTTAGTTTCTGAATTTGTTTGATATGAAATTTGTCCTCCAGAAGGACTTAATGGACAGAAAAGTAGTATGTTTGTCCGTCATCCTCTATTGATGGCCTCGAATCAAGCTGGTATATTTTTTTATTTTCTCTGTTTTGGATGTGTCAAACATTCTCTCTCTCTCTCTCTCTCTCTCTCTCTCCCTCTCTTTCTCTCACACATGCACATACACAAATACACACAATATCATTTCTATATGATATACAATATGATAGCAAAATATTTAATACTTGATATATATTTTACTGTCAATATACCCTCTTTGGAAATCATCATTATAAGAACATTAAATATCTTCCCATTGCTATTTTATAGTTTATAATATTACCTTAATTTATAGCTTCTCTACTGTGTAGTAGATATTCAGAATATATCATTCCTATTTAGTTATTTAATTTTAGTGTTGTACCCATGAACTAGCCTCCCCTGTCTCCCATTGAAGCCTCTTGCTCAGCCTCTGGAACATCACTGTCTTCTGAATTTGTTGAGATTCACAATTTTAGGTTTTATATATAAGTGAAGTGTCTAGCTTGTTTCATGATACAGAATGTACTCTAGTGTGCAGTAGCAGGCCAACTTTCTATAGCCCAACAAACAGTTCTGTCTTTTCCATTTTGGTTATGATTACCGTAACAAATCTACAATAGTCTACTTTCATTTTAATTTTCATTTCTTTTTGAAAATACTTTCAGCACTTCAATGGCTTTTGTCACAGGACACTTGCTAGTCTTTAAGCAACTTCTCACCATTTGCTATAAGAACTACATTCAGAAACCACATTCCTGTAACTATTTGTTGATGCATATTCTCTAAATTTTTCTCTATCAAATTTGTGGTATCGAGTCTTAGGCTAAGGATCTTGATTCACTACTTTTCACAGCTATATAACATTAAATTCTTTACAATATAGAACATGGCTTATGCATTCATCAATTCGATGTGTAAGGTAACTCCTTTTCTCACAGTGAGTTTTATAACAACAAACATGCACGTACAGATATATTTTTACATGCTGATATCATTTCTTGGTAGATATATTCAACGCTGGCACAGTTATATATTTGGTAGATCTAGTTTTAGCTTTGAAAAGTATTCCCATACCCTTCTTCATAGTGGTGGTAATACCATCCACAGATGAATGACATATAAGAGTTCCTTTTTCTGTTTGTATGCTTTGTGGCACTTCTGTTATTCTGTCTTTTGATCATCACTATTTGAAGTTGTGAAATCTCTTTGGAAATTTCATTTACATTGCCATGATGACTATTTGGCTACTTTTTGTAATGGGAGGATAAATCTAATGTCATTGCTTTCATGAAAAACAAATGATAAACCAGCATTTCTCTATGGTTTCTGCCTCAATTCTTGCCTCTAATGTTTCTACCTTGAGTTCTGTCCTTGGATGATGCAGCCTCCAAGGTATACGGATACATTGTATATACTTTCTTCTTTTCTTTAACTTTAAATTTAATGTAAATTTTGAGAATTTCATGACGAGTACTATATTTATATCATTGCTTACTCTTCTAGTCTGATTTTTCTTTTGCTCTCCATTCTCTTTCAAGTTCATGTTTGATTCTGTAGTTCTCTCTCTCTCTCTCTCTCTCTCTTTCTGTCACACACACACACACACACACACACACACACACACACACACACAGGCACACACAGAGAGAGAAAGAGAGAGAGGGAGCTTACAGAGCAAAGAGAGAGAACCCGATGAGTCCATTTAGTTCTGATCATATGAATGTATGTCAGAGATGATCAATTCTATGTATGAAAAGGAAGCCATGGCCATAAGTATTAACAATATTGTGTCTCAACAGTACCACAACAATAACAGCACCAAATCGTATGCCAAAATAAATAGTGGCTTACATGGCTCTACCCTTAGATAAAAAGCTGTAGATAACTAAAGGCTGCTGAAAATAAAGGAGAATGGGTCTTCTTTGGAGTAAGCCTTTCAGTAGGTTATTCAAACTCAAGGTGTAAACATTTTCAAAGACCCCACCTCCCCAAATTCCTTTAAGTGGACTTCTATTTCCATCACATTCTTGTTTAAACACTTCTTCCCCTTACTTCTCCCACTTTAAAGTGCTTCTGCTCTATAAGCATGCATATCTTGACAGTTTAGATAACAGCCTGATATATAAGTGAACTTTGAGTTAGTTTTTAGAATGAATGACCATTGGGAAACCTCTTTCTTTGTGTCAGAGAATAAACAGAAAAAAAAAAGATGATTAAGAATGGCTGGGAAAATGGAGAGTTGAGTTCTTAGTATTTTATTAAATTTTTGTTTTAATAGTTTGGAAAGAATTATCAGAGTTTTCCATATATTGAATCATGTCACCTGCAAAGAAGAGATATTAATGCCATCCCGTCCTTTTTCTAAGATCACCCTTCTAGAATCTACACTTTCATTTTGATTAAAAATGTTAAAGTTAGTATCTTTCTTTGGACCAATATATGGAGGAAAGGCTTTCAAATTTACACTTTTAAGTATGATATTACCACTGATCCTTTCATATTTGACTTTTTTGTGTTGAGATAATTCCCTCTTGCTTATTTTGTTTGAGTATTTTTTAATCATGAATGAATGTGAAGATATTCAGATTCATTTTCTGCCTCTGTTGATATGTCCATGAGGTTTCTGTCTTTCATTTTGTTGATAAGAGATATTAGCTGATTTATAAAACCCACTTAGTTGTTTCTTAGAATGCATTTGGTTCTCTCTCTTATGTGGTCCAGATTTAAGTTATGGGTGCAGTATTAGTTACTTTTCCCGTGCCATCTATTTGCCTAAGAACTTCATGGATTTGTTTTTAATAACTGAGTAATACTCCACTGTGTAAATGTACAATATTTTCTTTATCATTCTTCTGTTGAAGGACATCTGGGTCCTTTCCAGCTTCTGGCTATTATGAATATGCCTGCTATGAACATAGTGGAGCATGTGTCCTTGTTATATGTTGGAGCATCTTCTGGGTATATACCAGGAGTGGTATAGCTGGGTCCTCAGGTAATACTGTGTCCAATTTTCTGAGGAACAGCCAGACTGATTTCCAGAGTGGTTGTATCAGTTTGCAATCCCACCAACAATGGAGGAGTGTTTCCTCTTTCTCTACATCCTTGCCAGCATCTGCTATCACCTGAGTTTTTTATTTTAGCCATTCTGACTGGTGTGAGGTGGAATCTCAGGGTGGTTTTGATTTGCATTCCCCTGATGAATAAGGATGTTGAACATTTCTTTAGGTGCTTCTCATCCGTTTGAGTTTCCTCAGTTGAGAATTCTTTGTTTAGCTCTGTACCCCATTTTTAATAGGGTTATTTGTTTGTTTGGAGTCTAATTTCTTGAGTTCTTTGTATATATTGGATATTAGCCCTCTATTGGATGTAGGATTGGTAAAGTTCTTTTCTCAATCTGTTGGTTGCCATTTTGTCCTTTTGACAGTGTCCTTTGCTTTATAGAAACTTTGCAATTTTATGAGGTCCAATTTGTCAATTCTTGATCTTAGAGCATAAGTCATTGGTGTTCTGTTCAGGAACTTTTCCACTTTTCTCACTGATATAACAAAATAACTAAAATGCCTTAAAGAGAAACATTTATTTTGTCTCAGATGTGAGGGTATAATTTACCATAATGGGGACTGCATGGTAGCAAATATATGTTGGCTTTAATGGTCGACATCTGAAGTGCCTGTTTACATTGTTTTTACAGTCACAAAGCAGATGACACTGAATTATTCTGCTCAGTTTGCTTTCTTCTTATTTATTTCAGCACCCCTGCATGTGGAATGATATGGCCACACTTGGTCTTAGTCTTACATTCTCAGTTATTCCTCTCTACATCTGCCTTTACAGATATTCTCAGAGACACAACTCTAAATGTCAATCATGTTAATATGTAATCATAAGATATATCTGTCTGAAACAGTTGGAATTGGGAGGTGTCTCTAACTTCTCTAGTACATACAGTTTTTAAAGTATGCAATGCATGGGACCCAGGCAGTAGCAGCAGCCATTATCTGTGCAGACATGGACTAAAGGGGTAGATCAGTTTATGAGCCTCCTCTGCCTTCTCCTACCCAAGGGAAGGTGAGGAATCTGATCTCAGTTCAGTTCTTTGCTTGCTCATTTGTTTTCACTTGGCAGATAGATGGTGCAGATCTCTTCAATGTCTTTATATTACATATTTGAATATTAAGCACTGAGGATCGCTACAGCTTTCTAATACTGTCCAAGTACTTGCTGAGTGTTGCTTTTGAGAGACAAGGACTATGCTCCATTCCAGAACTTTGTTGACATGATTCTGGGGTTGCTGAAAAAGGCTATTCTGATGTTATAGTATCAGTGCTGAATCTGAAAGGTGACACTGATCTGGTAAGTGTTATAACTGAGTATCAAGCAAAGCAGGTCAAAAATTTGTCATAGATGTCTGACAGGAAAACAAACAAACAAACAAACAAAAAAACAAATAAACCAGCATGGAAATGGGCATGAATCTCACTGCCAATGAAGGTATATGTGCTCTTGATAATTGGTAGCTCCTGGGGACAGATATTAAGTTTTCTTTTTGTTAGTTTTGTTTACTTTTGAAATTGCATTTTAATTAAAACATTTTCACTTCCCTCTCTTTTTCTCAAACACTCTTTTATACTCGTATTCTATATTCCTTCAAAACTTACACAAGTTCAGAACTACAGGCAACTGAGTAATGATGAGCAAGAGGTGGTGGCCTCCCTAGGGAAGACCACACAAAGTATAATTTTCCCTTAGGAATGAATCCATTTGTTGGTTGATTCCAGTTGAGGTTTCACATCTTGGAACATTTTTTTCTTTTTTTAAAAAAAATTTTTTATTGGATATTTTATATACTTACAATACAGATGTCATCAACTTTCCCCATTTCCCTTCCCTAGAACCTCCTGTCTAATCCCCCTCCTCCTTTATGCTTTTATATCATTTTGATTACATGCATGTATTAAGGTCAGTGCTAGGTTGAGGGTCTAGCTATAGCAATAAAATGCAAATAGTCAAGAAAGAAGCAATACAATAAACACAAATAGTCAAAGAAAAAGCAAGACATTAGACCCAATTACATGAACACTCCCTTTATCACTGTTTCTAAGGGCTTATCAGAATGACCAGAGTATCTGAGCCTACTTCCCTGTTCTATGCCTAGGTCATTTTCATGTCTGAAGCCTATTTCCTTGTACTAGCCTAAAATTTATATTCCTGTCTAAAATTACTTCTATGATCTAGCCTAATAATTAGACTCCTACCTGTAATTACTTCTTTCTTCTAGCCTAATGTAAGATTCCTGCCTGAAGCCTACTTCCTTGTTCTTGGCCAATGTCATAGTCCTGCCAAGCAGCCCATTTCCTTGTCCTTGGCCCATGTCAGATTCTTGCCAAGCAGCCCCAAAGGCTCTCTACCTCTCCACCTTTTTTATATCATTAACAAGACTGAGGCTGTCTTAGGCCATTCTCACAAGAATGCCTTCCTTACCTGTCATAGAATATGCATTATTAAAAGCAATGCACTCATGTCTTAGGTTGGGAAGGCTCTGTGCAGAATCTTATTGTCTTTGGCTTGCTAGCCTGTTAATTTAATAACTCTGTCTGTCGGGTCCATTTTCAGTTTCAAATCATATACTTGCTGCCAGCATGTTGATGTTGTTGAATAAAAGCTTTAACACAATGGGCAGGAATAAAAGTATTCCCAGGACAAAAAGGAGTAGCACGATCAACCTACACATACCATCTTTGAAGCTTAACGAAAATAGAAATACTGACCTCAGGCCATGGATAATTTTATCTGCAGTATCTACCACATCAATGCTCAGCAGAGCAGTCTTGAAATTCATAAGCTCCCTATGTATTGTTAAAACATCCTGAGGGGTGTTAAAATTATGTCAAATACACTACAAGTATCATTAAACTTCTTCCTAATTATAATGACTACCACTGTAAATTGTAGAACTAACATGAATCCAATTGCATTTGGCATGACAATTGGTAAGATGGCTACTTACTCTTAAATTCGGAACCTCCTTCCAGTAATTTGAATGGGATAAAGAGCATCAATCTGTTCTTCCAAATGCCATTCTAAACACTCTGGTATATTCAACACATTAGTGACATTTTTTGCTAAATGGTTAACAAAAGTAGCTGTTTTACCTTCTGGTGTCACAGCAATTGCAGAGGTAGTGGTGCTAGCAGTTAATGTAATTAAAGCTGTTATACCAGCAATAATCAATCCCACTAACCTCTTGCTTCTGCTTAAAGCCTGACTCATTTCTTCTAGTACTTGCAAGCTTTTTTCAGAAGACCAAGGTTCTGTGATACTCAGGGCACTAAAGTAAATGCTGGTTGATAGACCTCCATAATTGACATGCTGGATTTCAAAACTCAAACACAATTAGAAAGTATACAATCAATGCAACTTACATTAAATGCTGTAGAAGACACAAAAGTATTTTTAACTTAAAAATTAAAAGAGCCTTAACACATGTGGTAACAACTGTTTGAAATCCAGATCCTGCCCCAATGTTATTTTTTGCTAATATAACATCATAGAGAACTGCAGCTAATTTCCATATATGTCTCTGAAAATGTCCAGAACCAGACTTCAAAATGTAGACTGTTATTTCCAGTATTGGAGTGATTTCTAGACCAGTATATGATTTAGTCCAAATAACTGGTCACATTTAATAACAATACAAGAAGCATTATAACTTCTCTTTTTGATTCTCTGTTCCACAAGGTCTAAGAACTTGGGGCAAGGCAGCTTGTCCCATCAGGGGTATAGGTAAGCAATGGTGGGTCAGGAACTTATGTCCAATACAACTTCTTAGTCACCATTTCAGGGCACTCAGCAAGCTCACAAGCCAGCATCATTCTATGTCCTGGCATCAGCATGTCTCACCCATTGCTCTTGAAGCCACCATGCTCCTTCAGCATCCTGCAGAAAAAAAAAAAAACATGCCCTCTTCCTCATATTTAATACCTGATCTGGATCATATCTTATGCCAGTAAGTGGATCCTTCCCTTTCACCTATGTATAAGTATGCCTAGTTGTAGAGCACCATAGACACTCAGCAAAAAGTTCCTGGGCATCCAAACTTTATTTAAAATAACTTAAAATTTAAAAAAATGAATACAATTTAAATAAATTTGTGGTATACTGGGCTATATCTCCCTCTTTTTATTTTATGAAGGTATCATTTTAAAACTCCATTGGCCCATTCCATAGTCTCTTGTCCTTGACAATTATAAGGAATCCCCATAATGTGGGTATTGTTAAATTGCTGCTAAAGATTCTCAAATGTTCAACTGCCATAGACAGGTTCATTGTTTTTGTTTGTTTGTTTTTCTTTTTCTTTTTTTAATTATTGTATACTTTATTCATCTACATTTCAGATGTTATCTACTTACTCCATTCCCCACCCTCTGAAACCCTTTAACCCATCCCTCCTCCACCTATTTCTATGAGGGTGTGTCCCCACCCATCTACCCATTCCCACCTCCTTGCCTTCAAATTTCCCCTCACTGGGGCATCCAGCCTTCAAGGTTCCCAGGCCCTCCTCTCCCACTGATGCCTGACAAGTCCATCCTCCTGTACAAATACAGCTAGAGAAATGGGTTTCTCCATGTGTATTCCCAGGCTAGCTGTTTAGACTCAGGGAGCCCTGGTTGGTTGGTATTGTCACTCTCCCCATTGGCCCCTTCAACTCCTTCATTCTTCTCTCTAACTATCTTGGAACATTTTTGTCACCACAATTTGAGCTAGAAAAGTTTAAAGAAATGAAGATACAAAGCTAAGATTTGTAGAAAACTTGAGAGATGGGGTGTGAATATGACCAAAAATATGCCCAGAAAATTCTTAAATAAGTAATAAAAATATTCTAGGATTTTAAGGTTTATAAGTTATTTTATAATAATTTACCATGTTTGACAAACTGGTCAATGTATATTTTTGAAATTTGTGTTCTTTTGCCTTTATTCTTTTGCAATACACAATAACATCCTCATTGAAAATGAGGTAAAAGAAAGACTAAAACCATGATAAAAACAGATATTATTGAATAGAGAAAGAAAACTTTAAAATATTTGTCTTGTAATACTATTATCTTAAATAAAGTTTGTATCATATGGAATTCACATTTCAGAAGTATTTGGACAATAGCTTAGCCATGAATATCTTCAAGAACATTTTACAGCTACTCCTTCTCTAAGTTCTTACCTGAATTCTTTCAGCAGATGTTGGAGATGTCTATGAAAAAAAATATACTCAGCACTTGGAAAGTAATTTAAAAGAATGATTTAGGACTTTGACAACAATATTTTTTCTAACACTTTCTTTGGCAAATCGAATATTCCTACTTATTTAATTATTCTTAGTTGATATGAATCTTGAACATATTGAACTGATATCTATTAAGGTGGTTTGGAAATATGTAATGGTTATAATTTTGGCATTCTAAATCTTGGGTTTGATTTAGATAGTGAGAATACCAAAGAAAGTGATGCATAATATGAAAAATTCTTTCATTCACCAAGTGTATTTGTCATCTCTGAGGCTTACTGCTAAATATGCTCACCTTGCCTAATTTTTTTCAGAACTCTCGCTGAGTGGTTCAATTCAACTATTTTGGCTCGAACTCCTCTCCAAGCTGATTGATTCAAAATGGCTTCTTTTGGCTTTTCATTGACTTCCTTTTCTTGGCCTCAAAGTAATTCTGGCTATTTGTTTTAATCTTTTGGTTACTTCTTATTATCTGGTTTCAACTGCCTCAGCTGACCTCTGTGGCAAGAATTGTACAAACTGAATGCACTCACAAATGAACTCAACTGCATTTCATGATCTACATTGACTAAACTGATTCAACTCTCTCTTTCTCTCTGTCTCTCTCTGTTTCTGTCTCTCTCTGTCTCTGTCTGTCTCTCTGTCTGTCTCTCTCTCTCTCATGTGTGTCTGTGTGTGTTCATGTACGTGTGTGTGCTGCTCTTTTAAATTGCCTCTCTTCTCTGTTCTCATGATAGTTTGGCAATATCCTATATCTGACTCATTCTGTCAAATCTTTCTTCTGATTCATCATTTTGTCTGCCCCTCAATTAGATGTCACTTTCAATCATGGATGCTGCCTTATATAAACTAACTTTACCTTCAGTGTTAGGGATGCAAGGTATAATCCCAGGGTGTGCCTGTATTCCGGCCAAATCATACTGTAACCCAGAGTATGTCTGTATTTTCACCAGATCATATTGACTTAGAACATCTTTGGATGTCATCCATTGCCAGAACAGCTGTGTTGCTGGATTAAAATTTCCCTGTATCTTTCTTTTAAAGATATAGATTTTTGTTCAACTTATTAATTATATTTCTCATTGTACATTCACCAAGTCATTTTTTGTAGATTCACCGGACACATTATATTACTTCAAAATTGTATTACCTTACTTTGACCACACTCTTAAAAGCTGGAGGTTAGTCTCTGTATTTCACATATTTTCCAGGAGAATTAGGACATTTAATAGGTGATAGAGAGTGAATAAGAGTAACTCAAATTAAAACCCTGTTTGTACAGCTCAGGTTTATAGTGTTGTTCACTTTGCCTCTTCTTGAGTGTATCAGGAAGAGAGTAATTGTCTAAATCATTTATGAAAAAAATAACAGACCAAGTGACCTATGTGTACACAGAATTGTATTTCTTAGTCAAATGTATACTAAATTGAGTAAAATTTGAAACATTTTACATGTGTAGTAAGAAAAAACTTAAAAGAAGGAATTGTCAGATTATATAGAAATAATAACCCATTTATTTCTTTTAGCCATCAACCAAGAGGAAACACTGGTTTTATTGTAGAAAGAATGAAAGACTTCTTAACTTTTTAACTTGCATTTCCTCTTACATGGAAAGGACTCCAATATAAATTAGAATTTGATAGAGCAGAAAGTTTAGATTCTGATATCCAATGTCACTTGTATAGTATGTAAATTTTCTTATAAAAACACTCATGATTTTGATCTCCAGAATGCAATCTCCTCTGTCCAGTGTAAAAAATTAAACTATCATCAGCAGAAATGTCAGAGATATTAATGTGACATTTGAAAGCTCTGTAGTTGCTGACCTAGTTGTAATTGATACTCTATAAAGCTAAAGGGTATTATTTGTGATCTGAATAGTAGAAAATATCTTTTATAAAATGTAAGGCACACTAAATTAATTCAAAAGTAGCATCACTAATTTGCTTCCTAAGATAATAAAATATGAACGAAGTGTGATGAAAACCAGTTATGCACTTCTATGCTGGGCAGCACAGGGATGTACAGTTCACACTGTGATTTTTGAGATGATTGCTTGTACAGGCCTGGTATCTCCACCTTTACAAATGTCCATGATGTTCACATCTTTAGTAGCTAGTCTGAAATTTTCTTAGGAGATACCCTTTTCTCAATCTTTTAAATCTTAAAACAACTGCCCAGTTCCAGCTTTAATCTGAAATTCCACTGTCATTGGCTATCTAAGACTTCTCAGTTTTTTGCCATTAACCTTTTGTCTGTTTGTTTTTTTGTGTGTATCTTTCAGTGCAGACCTCACTGGGGGGACCACACTCAGGTAGAAAATCAGACATTAAAGAGTATGTGAGCAATACAGGTTATGCATGATGTGAAAGGGGTGGAAGAAGGAGAAAAAAGGAAAAAAGAGGAGGAGGAAGAAGAAGAGGAGAAAAAGGAGAAGAAGGAGGAGGAGGAAGAGGAGGAGGAGGAGGAGGAGGAGGAAGAGGAGGAGGAGGGAGAATAGGCAGGGAGAAATGTGAGAGAAAATACTATGACATAGACTTGGGATAGTAAGAAAGACAGAGTCTATAAGAGATAATTTGGGGGAGTGGGGATTATTTGTGGTTTGTATGAGTGGTTCTGATGCTAAGATCCTGTTCCTCAATTGGTTCTTGATCTGTGAGTAAAGAAGCTATGGACCAATTGCTGGGTGGAAGGAATAGGTGGGACTTCCAGGACCCTGGAGGCAAGGAGACAGATGCAAAGAGAAGAGAGGAAGAGTTTGCAAGCTTCTGAGGGAGAAAAGGTAGCTAGCCATGTGAGATCTTAGATGGAGTAGCCATACAGGCCATTCCTACAGATAAATTCCTCAGGGTGTTTACCTGGGACTAAATGTAACTGAGCAACTAAAGTTGAGGGCAGGTACAGAGGTGCTGAGCTAAGAGTATTGATAAGGGCACGGCACGACTCTCCAGGTGGGAGATAAGTAACACCCAGCGATTGTGCCAAAAGAGCAAGTTCAAGTTGAACAGCTGTGTATGTTTGTGTTTTCATCTGCAGATGTAATATTCTCTGGGCAAGGGCTAGTAGTGCAGTCTGTTCCTGGAGTTAGGCAGGGTAGCAAAAGCTGTAGGCAACAATGATCAAATATAGAAAGGTCACAAACAACTAATTAAAAATTGCAAAAAAGAATGCAATTCCATCTCTGACCTGTAAGTATGTAATACATATTTACTAAATAAATGCTTTTTTTGGTAATTTGTTTGTGATTATTTCAGGTACATGTATTTTCAAACCTTTATAGGCATATGAATAAGCCAAATAATTAGTATAGTGCAAAGTGACAAATTCAAAACGAGTTTTTCTGTTTATTATCTTTGAAATCAGTCTTACAATATTGTATGCTTTAAGAGAAACTGATATATGTACTTATCAATCACCAAATAACTGAGGAGAAAAAAAAGGAATAGTTTAATTTTTAATTCTGTTTCTAGAAAATTGCTGATTTATCAATATATACATTCTTGTTCCTACCATATTACCTTTATCTCCATGTTAACCTGTACCAAACATACTGTAGAAAACTAAAATTTTTAGCAAAATATAGAGGACAAGAAGGAATCCCACTTATTTGACATGTTTCCTCATCAACATTCATTTTTAAATTTCAGTAATCTTAATTAAAATCACCCTCCACACTAGAGTCATGAGGACTTTGGGAAATAGAGTTTCCCTAAGACGTATATCTTCACCATCTTTGATATACAAATATGTAACTCAAACATTTTCTAGTCTTCAGAAAAGAGTGAAATCTATTGTATTACAAATAGCATTAAGGTATATACTTGATAAGAAAAAAAAATAACAAGTGCATCGATTTTGTAAATTACCTGCTTTGCTAACTTTCTCATAAAGTTGTAAGAGAATAATTGAGTACTTTTTTCTTGTTTTGTTAAAAGAATCATTGACAGCACCTGACCAGTGATCCATTTATCTAAGCTTAATTGCATTGAACGTTTAAAATCTCAAAGCTTTCAAACAATTACCAGAGTTCTATGAAATGTGAATACTGTGTAACTGCAAGATGAAAAGAATGTGAAGAGGATCAGTTTTACTACGTTGCTACACAGACAGTGTATTCTCAATTAAATTATAGTTTCTGTGAGTACCTTTTAATTATTTGAAAGAGATTATTTAAAAGTATATAGTTAAATGGATACTTTTAAGGCTACTAAAAATATAGAACAAATGTTCCAAAGAATAATTTTCATAAAACTAATGGACTCCTCATACATTTTAAATTATTTCTTTTATTTTGAGAGTATCAAATAATTACATCGCTGTCTACCATCTCTTTCCTTGTTTTGTATTTAAATATATAAATTTTAATACAAAAGTAGAACCTGTTCAGTCTATATGACATCATTTATATGTATGCTTTCAGGACTGAAAACTTGGAAGTGTATAAGCCATTTGTGTACTCACTGTCTTCTGTGGGAAGTGACTTCTCCCACTCTCAGTGTTCTTTAGTTGCCTGTATAGTGTTGTGAATAGGGTCGAGGTCTTCTCAGAATATTCCTCCTACATTAGCATGTCTATTATTTTTGTCCTTGTTCAGCTCTTGTTTAGACAGTTGTGTTGGTGAAATTTTATGTTTATAGTTTCTGACATTCCTAGGAGACACAATCTCACAGCAAAGCCCATCTTCTTTATAATTTTTCTGCCTCTCTCTCTCCACAATAATCCCTGAGCCTTAAGTGCAGGACTGTACTGTGGAAACATACGGTAGGACTGGTCCCCGCAACTTGGCATATTGATTGGTTGCCATTTTCAGCAATAGTATTCATCTTTTGAAAAAAAATTTGCTTTATGTGAGGTAGAATTACAACTATCTGTGAGTATAACAACTACTTAGAATATAATTATGGATCATGTGTACTGGTTTAATAAAGTATTGGGTGTTAGTTTGCCCCCAAGATACATGACTTCAAAAATCCTGGAGAGTTGAATGTGTTTTCAGGAAAAATAGTTATGAAATATTTAAAAGTGCTCCTCATTACTAGCAATTAGCACAATGAAATTCAAAACAACTTTGAGATCCCATCTTATGTCAGTATAAATGACAAAGATCAGCAAAACCAACAACAAATATAAGGGAATTGAGGAAAGGGAACTGTTATTCACTGTTGGTGGAGATTGCAACCTGGTCCAGCCACTCTGAAATGTAGCATGGAGAATTCACACAAAGTTAAAATAAGTCTACCATATGTTCCAGATATAGCACTCTTGGCACATGTCCAAAGGCATAAACACCCTACACAACACTCAGCTATGATCATTGCTGCACTATTCACAAAATGTAGGAAATGGAAAGAACCTAACAGTAAATCAATGGATGAACAGGAAATGAAAATGTATTACATATACACTATGGAATGCCATTCAGCTGTCAAGAAGAAATGAAGTTAAGGACTTTGCAGATAAATGGATAGAACTAGGAAACGTCATATTGAGTCAGGAATCCCAGACTAAGAAAGATAAACATTGAGTGTTTTCTCATGGAAGCCTCACAGCTCCAAATCTTCAGATATTAGAACATATACTAGAGTAACTATAAAATCCAGGAGAGGAAAAAAAGGGACCAGTGTGGAGTGGGTGTGATGGAGCAATAGAGAAAGGAATAGGGTGGCAGAAGAAATCTGAAGGGGAGAATGAGAATGTGTTCTGGGTTCTAATTACTGAGGTAGAAAAGAGAAATACAGAAGAGGGTTTAAAAAAAAAACAGCAGAAAGGATTCTGAAAAAGTCATAAAGAATCTTATTAGTAACGACCTAAAATGCCTACAATTCACATAAGCCAGAAAATTCATACATAATTTAAATAAAAGTCTCTCATTTGACAATGTCCACTTCAAGGGCCAAACATCATTTAACAACCTGCCTTCCCCTATCCCTACTCCCTAGCAGACATTTGATGTTCTCTTTTGAGTTGTCAGCATTGTCTTAGACAAATCAGTCTATTTGCTATTATTTTTGGTGATACTTCATAAGTGAAAGGCAAATCCTTGTTGTTGAAGACATGATGAACTTCAGATTCAGGATCCAGAAACCTCTGATCTGGAACTGACCCGAAACACCTCCCCGCCTCCCTGAGGACTAACTTTTGCATTACCAAATGTGCCATGCTAATTACTGAGGTTGGGAAATAACCAACAGTGGTACTTGGTCATAAAACCTATGGACTACAGAAATGATTTGCATGAGAGTAGTTATAGTGGTGGCAGTTATATCTAGGCATTAACTAACAGTTCTCTAATTGGTCTTAAGTCCCACCCAACAAGAGTGAAAACATGGGCTCTCTATATTATAAAAATTAAAAATTATTAACTACTAATTTTTAATCGATCAGAAAACAATATTATAATTTTATGCTTTAGATCACAATTAGTAGAATCAAAGTAATAATCATTTATTTTTTATATAATTTAATTATAAGTATTTGTGATTTGCATTGAAAGAGTCAAAGACAAAAAGTGTAGATTTAAATATATTTTTCATTTTACTGAAAGGAATTATCAGCTTTTAATTGGCATTAACTGTATGTTTCTTTGCTTGAGGCAAGGTTTTGCTCTGTAGCTCAGGCCGGAGTGGAAGTAGCCTTGGTTGACTCTATGTCAGTGTGATTGTTCAATCTCAGCTGCTGATTATTGAATAGCTCCTAAGTATTATTTTTAACTCAAAGAAGTATGGCTAGTTTTGCATTAAATATTGTCATTAGCCTCCTCAAACGACATAAGATATAATTATAATGAAATATTGTAGATTAGTTCACCAAATTTTCATTCGGAAATACATTTAATCTTTCTTTCAGTTTTGACAATACAGAATGGCACTGCTGATAAATACTCGATTCCACTTTCTGCTACGTTATGAAACAATATGCATTTTAATTTATTCTTTAAACATGGATTTTAAAATCATACTGCAGTTATCTGGAGCACTGAAAAATAAATGATTAAAGGTGTAGAAAGTGTAATGGTTTTTTTAGACTCGTCATTTAGGCAACTATAGGGAAGTGACTGGAGTGCTTCAGTGAAGCCATTCATTTCGCACTAGGTGACTAAGAAGGTCCTGCAGGCTCTCATGATCACAGTTGTTGATCCATGGCAGCATTGTGACACCAACATTGCTGGATAAGATGGGTAAGTGCTTTTCACTTAGCACAGTATTGCATTTGTTCACCATCTAACACTAAGAAATGAACCTGTAGTTTTTAACCAGACTTCAGAGGCTTCCTAATATTTTAAAAGGCATTTGTAAACTGTTTTGAGAAATGAGTAAGGATTAAAAGGGTTAGAAAGATATGATTATGAGATTAACAAACGGTGTCCATGTCTCCCCAAGAATGGCAGAGAACTATTTAAAACATGGGATAAACTATTTTCAGAAATAAGAACCATACACTGGTGCTTCATTGAAAATCATTGTTTGTTAGCATGATTAGATTTTAAGATAAATAAGGGGCACTTCATTTATTCACCAGGTAACCATGACTCAAGAAAAATATCTAATCGAATATCTAAAAACTGAGTGATAATTGTTCCTTCAAGCTTAGCAAACTAAAGCTACCCCTGTTCATTGACAATGTCACTATTATCTTTTCAAAATTAGAATTCTATTTCTGTAATTTATATAAGAAATTTTATTAAAAGTGTATTTCTAATATTGCCTGTGATAACAAAACAAACAAACCACTAGATTAACTGGCACCCCTTTGCTTTAAGACTGTGCAATTTTGTACCTTCCACTGGAGTTTTATCTTGCTTTAAATGATCCACTTAGTGCATAATTCTCTGGGAAGAGACCTGTGTATGGGAAGGTGTTTTATTTTTAATCACTTCCATTTCTAAAAATGATTTTCTTTTCTTTCTTTTCTCTTCTTTCTTTTCTTTTGTTTCCTTTTCTTTTAATATGTAATTTCAAATGTAGTAACTTTTATTTATTTATTGTTTGCTTTGTGTGCGTATATGTAAAGTAAGTATGTCCATGCACATGCTGTGTGTGTCTTGTGTGTGTATACTGTGTGTGTTTGTGTGTGTGTGCATGAATGTATGTCTATACTTTGTGTGTGCTGTGTGTGTGTATATTATGTGGGTATATAACAGCAAGTGTGACAGGTCCCAGGTGAGCATATAACCTGAGGTGTCACTATTTCCCTTTCTCTGTGTTTGAGGGAGGGTTTCTTGCCCATTAAATACCAGATTGTTTGGCCTGTGAGGTTGGTGGAATCTCTTGTCCCTGTCTCCCTCCTCATTATTGTTGTGCTGGAGTATAGAATCCCTGAACACTATGACAACATTTATGCAGGTTCTGGGGACTCAACCTCAAGGCCTTACACGTGTACTGGATGCACTTTATCCTCAGCCTTCACATTCCATTTTCTAACACTAAAATCATTATTCTAAAATATTTTAGAGTAATGTTGCCATAATTAGCTTCATACACTTTTCTAAATCATTTTTGTTTCATATTTCATGCACCCACCCTTTCATTAAGGAATCAGCTACTACATAACAGTGTTTATACTACTGCTTATTTCTGCCCTTCTAGCTCCTATGTATTTATCATAGCTCTAAATGCTTTTTTTTCTATTGAAATGTATTCAAATTTTATAAAAAGCTAATTATCTCAAAACTTAACTTTACCTTATCAATTTTCTTAGTAAAATTATCTCAGTTGCCTGTCAAATCTAGCCATTATATTTCCTTTGCTCTTTGTGGAAAAAATAACTAAGAAATTGAACAATTTAGATATTTTGAACAATATTTCCTTACACTTATTATATTTTTATTGTGTTTTTTTAAAAAAATATATTACATTATCAGACCACATTGTTTGAATCTTAATTGAACATCTTTACCTTAAAAGTAGACAAAGTGTAGAATCTTACATTAATCTTAAATGTAAAATGAAAATAATTATTATTTTCCTATTATTGGGAAAAACTGTCAGGTTTGTTTTTAAAAACAATAGAGTTCTATTTACATATGGGAAATATACTGAGTCTTAGTGACAGATTGTTTAAACAAAAATTTTCTTGATGGTCAGTCACCTGCATGTAAGCCCAACTGTAGAATGTATAATTCAAATGTTTTTCAAAATCCTTTTTTCTCCAATTGCCTCAGTTTTGTAGCACTGTCACAATATAAGTGCTGAAAATGGCTAGTTCATCTTTCTCATAAACCTTCCATTAAAATGAATAACTTACAGTGGAGGGAGGATTGTAATGGACATTGTACTGTAGATAAAGATGTATGAGGATTAGCATTAGCACAGTCAGCAAATTGATAGCTTTAGATTAACATTATTATGTATAGCCATGATGTACCAGAGTTTTATTAATTTATATGGGATTTTATGTGTTTGATAATGTTCACAGTACAAAAAATAGATATTCCTGAATAGCTCAAAATAATGCCAAAGGAAAAAAATTAAAAGAAAAACAACCCAGAAACTTATCAGATGCAGTTATTATTAAAACTATCAGAGAAAGCCATGACATTCTTAAAATGTGTTGGTATATAATGGGGTCATCCATTATCTCTAGCTTCACTGATCACCATACAGGTGAGTTTATTGCTTTTTCACTTTTATTAATAAACCTAGTAGTACATAAAGAGCCTTCTGGCCCTTTCTAAACAAATAGGAAATAAAATAGCTTTACTATCCCCAGGGTTATAGAATATCCTTGAAGAAATAATATGTTTACAACACAATGCTTATCTTGAGAACTTTTCAAATTGGATTCTATATTTCATATTTTTATATTTTATACCAAGAAATGAAATATTACTGGAAGCCCTGTTCTATTTTGCGACTAAAACTAATCTTTTAAAAATATTAAAGGCAATTCTAGAAGTGGATAAAGCATGAGTTTCTTCAAATTGGGAAAAGGCAAGAAAGGGAAAAATAAAAATGTTTGGACCCCAAAGAAAGGTATTTTATTATCATGTAATGACATTTTAATTTTCAAATGTCCTTCAATATTAGAAAATATGAAAGTGCCAGCTATATGGCAGGCCTAATAATTTGACTTGGGAAGTAAAGGATAAATAATGCACATTTACTGCACTCCAGCCAAGACAGGAGATTGCCATGTGGTACAAAGCCCCAACTTTGGCAAAAATCCCTTTTTTTATTTGTCACAAATTGGCTCACTGCCTCTATGAACACTCTTCCAAATTCCTTTGATTATAAGACCAGCCAGAAACCTATCGACCATGATTTCAAAAGCAGTGATTCTTCTGTTCTTGCTCTGTGTCCCATAACTGCATTATGACAGGAGGCTAGAGTTAACAGAGTAGCCACTCATCACACAAATTACACAGAGTTCATAGGAGCTGGAAGGAAGCAGATGATAAAAATGCAAATGGAAAATCAGAACTGTGAAAGAACTGGGTTGGCAGCTGATCTACCGTGGGTGAGGAGAGTGGATTATTGTTTGAATTGCAAGATATGATGGGATTAAAAGGAAGGTCATTATACTGAAATGGCTGTTCAAGTAAAACATTTCATGCTTGAGACAGAAAGTAAGAAACTGATAGAAAAGGCATTCTTACAAAGTCTTCAAACGTAGCAATTCTCATTTTCTGAAATTAGCGTTGAGTTGTGTGGTTGACAAAGAAAGGACACTATCTTTTTCTATCTTTTTGTTATTGTAGTTGACTGACTACATTAATGTATTAAATGTTTATATGCTGAGGAAAGTGTTCAACTTTATTATAGTTCATTCTAAATATATGTATTGGTTATTTTCTATATTTAGAATGTTTTGTTCATCTAGAATAATAACATAAGACTAAAGAAATGCCTGGAATAGTTAATATTTTGCAGTTAAGAAAATGTAGGTAATGAGAAACATGTAAAATTAACTTGAAAATTCATAAGCTATAAAATAAACCATTTTATAAATAAGTAACTACTTAGCAGCATGTATACCTAATGGAGAAAGAAGAACAATGCACATTCATTTCATTAATTCTGTAACAATTGCTTCCTTTTATATTTTCTCTATTTTTATTTTTTTATTATTTATTGGTTATCTTATTTATTTACATTTCAACTTTCCACCTTCCTGGTCTCTCTTCCACAAGCCCCGCATCCCATCCCTCCTCCCTTGTGCCTCTAAGAGGGTTCTCCCCCACCCACCCAACCACTCATGCCACACTACTCTACCATCCCCCTAAAATGGGGCAACAAGCATCCACAGGACCAAGGGCCTCCCCTTCCACAGATGCCAGATTAGATAATCCTCTAATATATATGTAACTGGAGCCATAGACTCATTCATGTATACTGTTTGGTTGGTTGTTTAGTTCCTAGGAGCTCACTACATGGGTGGTCTGGTTAGTTGATATTGTTGTTTTTCCTATGGGGTTGCAAACCCCTTTCAGTTCCTTCAGTCTTTCCCTTAACTCTTCAATTGAGGTTCCTGGGCTTAGTCTCATGGTTGGCTATAAGTATCTGTATCTGTACGGTTGCATCAGGGCTCTAAATAGGATCTGATAAGATTGAAAAGCTTCTGTAAGGCAAAGGGCACTGTCAATAGGTGAAAATGGTAACTTACAGATTGGGCAAAGATCTTTACCAACCCTACATCCAATAGAGGGCTAATATCTGAAATATACAAAGAACTTAAGAAGTTAGTCTTCAGAGAACCGAATAACCCTATTTAAAAATGGTGTACAGAGCTAAACAAAGAATTCTCAACTGAGGAATCTCGAATGGCTGAGAAGCATCCAAAGAGATGTTCAACATCATTAGTCATCAGGGAAATGCAAATCAAAACGACCCTGAGATTTCATGTCACACCAATCAGAATGGCTAAGATCAAAACTCCAGGGGACATTAGATGCTGGAAAGTATGTGGAGAAAGCAGAACACTCCTCCATTGCTGGTGGGATTGCAAGCTGGAAAAATCATTTTGGAAAATAATCTGGCAATTCCTCAGAAAATTTGAAATAATTTTATTTTGCTTTTTAATCCAGACAATGTCAGCAGTGTCATCTTCCTGTATGTTTAAATTATAGGGGATCACTATCATGTTCCACTTAAACTAGTAATGAGATGTTTTAAATACATTTTTTCCTCTTCCCCACACATGGGTGCTTTGCTTCTGTTTGCAGCAGCATGTGCAATCACTTTTGAAACATTACCACATAGTTTCTGCACATTTCTAGGTCCCAGGAACTGCTTTGAGGAAACAGTTATTGTTTGCCGACTTATATTTAATCACAAAGTATACTGAGGAAGAGCTGCATTTGGCAATGCCCATGCTTACATGGTAACTTTATAATTTTCTTTACATGAAGAAAATAGTAGGGATGGCTCAGCCATTAAAGGCTAGGCTCACAATCAAAAATATGAGTATTCACTCATCTCTACATGTGAACTCTCAGCATCAAAGCTCAATGCTTTTGAAGTTTGTGTGGAAAATACATTGATTTTTATTTCTAAGTTTCTATACTTTCCTAAAGGGCACTACCTTCTAAATTGAAGAAGGATATAATTCATTGAAACAGCAATTTACCAAATGTTCAGTTATTCTATTTGCTTATCAATATTCCTTTTAGGATGCCTTAAGCAATGTGGTGTCTCATTTTCTAGTCCTAAGGGACAGCAAGCAATTTATGTATAATAACTATCTGTTACATTTTCCTAACACATTCACTTTGCTTATAAATAATAATTGTGTTTTCGATGTGAAAATGTTTACCAGGAGATTAACAATTTGTAAAAGCCCTGACATGGCTGATGTAAAATAATATAATTCAATTTTAGAAGCTATAATTTCAGGTGATACAATTTATGCTGTTCCTCTTAGTCAAGGTAGGATAAAGCAGTTCTCCTGTCAAGAATGATTGGATAATATGATACATTACCTGATTACAAAATGATGCTGGGGAAACAACCCATTTCTCTGTATTAATCTGACTTGTTTAGTGGCCTTTCTGCCTCTGAATTCTGATGAGATGCTCTGCACCAACTTAATTCTTTTTTATGTGCTTTGGGCTGTTTTTTTTTTTTTCTAGCACAGTTTTCTCTAAACTGTTTAAATAACGACAGTTCTGTAGAGTTCTGCAGAGTTTTTTTTATCTGTCATGAATTTTAATTTGTATGAATTTCTTTTATGTAATATGGTGGGTTGTTTTAAGAAATTGAAGACATACAACATGGTAGATTTCAATAATAAATTATCAAGATAAAACTATTCTGATTTCCTCTAGTATCTCTCATATGGTTGAAAATATTTTGTTGATTTTATTATTAGTAATTTGGAAGGATAAATTATAGAGTGAAATGAAATACACTATCCAGTTTTACACAATCCAAGTAAACACATTAAAATATCATACAAATGTTTATCCTGGAATTTTTAAATGCTATTGTTTTACAAAATTAGAAATCATTTTCCCATTACTAATTACCAGAATTTTTATATGTAGTTGTAGAATGTTTCTAATCTCTCATAATTCAGATATTTTATAAGACTTTATCATAAAACAACATAGACTTGTCCCAATAATCCTTGCTATTATATTTATCAAATGAGAAATGTGGAAATTAGCCTACCCTACCTCTAAAATGCCAGAGATAATTTACTATATCAATAAAGAAATTTATGGTAGAACAATAAATTAAAGGACTATTTGCTGTAGAAAATAAACACTTTAATTCTTTTGCTTTTGTGATTAATTATAAAAGCGGAACACTTACATGGTGGTGGAAAGGGGTGTTTTGTTGTTGTTTAAAGTAGAATTGGCATAATGATACCAGCATTTGCTTGGTGATTTGTCAAACTTTTCATTTTCTGCTTTGTTCTGTAAAAGAATTCAATTCTGTATCTTGCCATCGCTATCTGTTAGAGATTTCAAGTTCTATGCAATACATTGTGTATTCCAGAACTCTTTCTTTATATGTATTTATCATCTATCTCACATTGATCCCCTGTCTATCTATCTATCTATCTATCTATCTATCTATCTATCTATCATCTATCTGTCTGTCTGTCTGTCTGTTTGTCTGTCTATCTATCTATTTCTATATGTCCCAGTCATGTTTGATAAGTTCCAGTTTATTTCACAGTGGTTTATGATATATATCCATATTAATGAAAGTTTACTGAAATTATCTATGTGTACAAGACACTTTTAAAAATGCTGATAAAACATACTTGTGAAAATATCAGAAATTTTTGTTGAGTTATATTTTCATTAATTTCTAGGTGTTTATTTTTATATTAGTATTTTATCTTTTACACATTAATTGTTCCATGAGTTCCATAATCTCGATGTTTAGTGTGTGTGTGTGTGTGTGTGTGTGTGTATACTCTCCAGTACATACATTTTGTCCATTTGATATACCATATCATTTTTTTTTGATGTCTGATTGTTTTGTAAAGATGATATGTCTACTGGAAAATGGTGTATTGATGTCATTCTCTATTATTGGGTTGGTATGAATCTGTGTCGTTCATTCCACTATTTCAGATTTTTTGAAGTTTGGTACACACTAGAGTTTGGTATGTAGATGTTTACAAATATAGTGCTAGGATCCTAAATACTTAGCCTTGTTTCTATAAATGAGTGTGCTTTTCTTCCTTCATGAAAGACACTTCTCTTTGCAGTAGATGGAGACCATTACAAAACAACAACTTGTCAAAAGAAAATAAAAGATTATTAGATACCTAGACACAGCAGATACAACACAAATACAACTCCTCACCTGAGGCTCAGAAGTTAGGGGTAGAAAGAGTGAAGAAGCTCAAAGATGAGAACTTTCTTGTGAAACTTTGTCTCCCACGAATGACAAAGAAGCTATATCCATGATACATCAATGGGTGCCTGACCAAAGAAGATACAAGCAATGACAATACTAGTAGAAATGCTACCACAGAAGGAGAAAATCCTATCAGGTACCACTCTTAGACAAAGATCTACAGGAAAATAACACCTGCTTAGACAGAGAAATGTTGTTTCCCTATAAATGAGACCCTGATTTGGTTATCAAATTCCAAGTATCCATCCATGAAATCATTGACATATAAGTAACATTAAATGGACTCATTATGTTTTAATAAATGATAAATGTCATATTAAAAATTAAAGATAATGTCATAAATTTGAGAAATAGTAAGCAGAGTATGAGGACTGTGTGAAGAAGGTAAGAGAGAGGTAAGTAACATAATTGTGTTTCCTATAATTAAAAGTTTATTGGGGTTTACAGTTTCAATGGATTAAAGACCATCATCATGATGGAAGGGAGCATAGCAGCAGCTAAGCAAATATGGTGATAGAGTAGTAGCTGAGAGCTTATATCACTATCTACAAGATTTAGGCAAAGTAAGATAACTCATGATGCTGTGGGCTTTCTGAAAACTCAAAGCTCAACTCTAGTTAGACACCTCCTCCAACAAGACAATACCTAAAAACACTTCCTAAAAAGATTTTATTAAGTGAAGAGCATATATTCTAATATACAAGGGCATGTTCATTCAGTTCACCACACACCCCAATATAACTGTACTTTCCCCAACTTTTTAACGTATATTTCTTACCTAAGCTGTTTTTGACAATTCAGTCTATATAGCTCAGGTCCTCTTCTAATCAAAGTTCCTACTACCTTCTAATGGTAGCGTTACCAGGATTCAACACAATGCTTGGTTCAATACAATTTTAATCAAAAATTAATTAAATTTATTAATTTTTTATTAATTGCTGATCTTAGTATATTGCTTGCTATTTGTCTGTTTCCTTGGGTTTATTAAAATTCTTCTAAAAGTAGTGGAGAGGTTAAAACACTCCTTTATTATTTGGGACAACTGGTCCCAACCCCTAATGCTATTCACATGTGAGACAACACTAACTAGGAATGGACAGTTAGAACCAGAGACTCCAGTTTAATCCTAAATTAAGCACAGCAGATCAAATAGACACATGTTTCTCTTTGCACTGTAATGAAATTCTGGCTTTTAGAAGAGTTGTGATTCTCTTTCACAGATTTTATCACCTGTGAATGCTTGTTCTCTTCACTTGTTATGTACTAGAAATTTCATGTGATTATAATAGAGACACTCTCACAGTGATAAATTTTGGATACTTTCTACACAATCTAATTTAAATGTGTGATTGAGTTAACTAAAGGCTATTTTTAGTTCAAATAGGAAGAATGGTGAAAATCTGTTACATTTCCAGCTTATAAAGTAGAATATACAGCATTAAATTATGGTGTAATATGTTGTGGGAGAGATTTTAAATCGGCTGCATTCAATCTGGCTTTTCTTAATTAGCTGCCATGTTCCTGACTAGCCTAGTCCTACGGCCAGGAGCAGTGGCAGCGTACTGCCTCTGTTCAGCTCAGGCCATCCACTCAGGAGGCCAGAGACACTGGTCCTGCCACCCATGAGCCGCCAGCATGGGAGATGGCTCTGCCAATCTTCCATGCTGTCTCTGCAAGACTGGGCTGTGCCCAGACTATCCTACCATCCATGTGGGCCTGATAGGAAATGAGACTTTAATGCTTAAATATTAATCAAAGACTTTATATATTTGGTAATGCTCAATAACAATATGCTCATACAATTAGAGGTGTTTTCCTATTAGCTAACCTAAATATAAGTTGTTACCTAGGATTCCTCTCCATACCTGTGTGGCTCTTCATCCTCCTACATCTCTGCTCTCTCCTTGCTCCTTCTCTTCCTTTTCCTCTTGTCCTCTTCCTCTCCTTATTTTTCCCACCTTAGCTCTCCCCAACTTGTGGGGAAAGTATCCCACTACAGGAATATGTTATAGTCAAGTATTTGGAATAGTACTTTATTCAAAACCAACCACTTCTATTCTTTCTTTGCAACTATCAACAAATCTCTAGTTACTGTTTTGTATTTTAATCAAGAGCTACTAGTATTATAAACAATATCTGATTTTGTAATTATAGATCATAATTTTAAAATATCTACATCCTATATCAATGCCTAATATATTTTCTGAGTCTATGGATACCTCATTATATTTCTAGACTACTCTGTGAATTCATATTGAGCACACATTCTATGACAGTATCTTGTCTATTGAGAAGGTAGTGGAAATGAGTTCTTGTTAATACATCTTTATATTCATCAAGTTGGACTGAACTGGAAAGGGAAGTAAAGTCGTATTAGGGTTTAATAGAGAAATAGAATGCTGTGTGGGAACTTATGGATCATTGTAGGTAATCATGACCTTTCCCATCCATACACCAGATACATACAAACATATAATAATTATTGTCAGACTGCTTTGTGCTGCAAATTTATGTAAATTTATTAGGATTTGATTGTTTTATTGAATAAGACAATTCCTAAAAATATGTGCATATAAACAAAATATAAACACCATGGCATTTTTTTGTAATTTGAATTTTTAATTTTTTTAGATGCATTACATACCAACAGTAATTCCCCATATCTCTACTCTTCCTAGTGCCCTCCTCGCCTCCTCTCTTCTTCAGATCCATTCTACCTCCATCCTTACCTTCTGCAAAAAAAAGCAGTCCTCCCAGGGGTATCAGTTCTACATGGCATAAGAAATTTCAATATGACGAGGCACAAATCCTCATATCAAGGCTGGATGAGGTGACCACTCGGAGTGAAAGGATCCAAAGTCTAGGCAAAAGAGTCAGAGATACTCCCACTCCCACTGTTTCTAACTATAAAAACACCAAGCTATGCAAGCATAAGAAATACACAGAGTACCTAGTTCAGATCCATACAGGGTCTGTGATTGTAGCTTTAGTTTTTGTGAGCCTCTTTGATATTTTCTTAGTTAATTATGCATTGTCATAGTGTCCTCTATCCCCCTGACTCTTATAATCCTTCCTTATACTCTTCTATGTGGTTTTACTGGATTTGCCTAGTGTTTGACAATGGGTTTCTGCATCTGCTTCCATTAGTTGCTGGATGATGTCTCTCTGATGACACTTGGGCTAGGTAATGAACTATGAGTCTGAAAAAATGTCATTAGGAATCATTTCAGAATGCTATTAGAAATCATTTCATTGACTTTTTGGATAGTTGTATTTGGATATTATCAGCCTCTTGTTGCTGGTTATCCACATAGTATCAGGAATGGATTCACTCTCTTGGCATGAGTCTAAAGTAGGAACAGTCATTCATTGGCCAACCCCACAAGTTCTATACTACTATTACTCCAGCACAACTGCCAGGCAGGACATATTGTAGTTTGAAGATTTTGTTGTTCAGTTGATGTATCAGCCCCATTGCTTGGAGCATTGCTTGATTAAAGAATGGCTACATCAGGCTCCTTATTTCCTATTAATAGGAATCTTAGCTAGGGTAACTTTTATAGATTCAAGGAAGTTTCCATAGTACTAGGTTTCTGAATCACCTGTCAAATGCCTACTTGTCCCACTTGTCTCTCTCAAATATTTCTCTACCTCCACCCTCAGTCCACCTGCAAAAACTATTCTAGTTTCCTGTGAAAAGGGAATCCATGTGCACTTCCTTGAGCTCTTTTGTTACTTAGCCTCTCTGGTTTTGTAGGTTGTAACATATTTATCCTTCATTTCACAGCTAATGTCCACTTATAGCTGAGTACATATAAAGTTTGTGTGTCAGGGTATGGGTTATCTCACTTAGGATGATTTTTTTTCTAGTTCCATCCATTTGCCTGCAATTTTCATGATGACACTGTTTTTTACAACTGTGTTTTATACCACATCTTTAATCAATTTTCTGTTGAGGGATTTCTAATTTGTTTCAAGTTTCTGGCTCTTATTAATAAAGTCAATATGAGGATAACTGAGCAAATGTCTTTGTAGGATGGAGCATCCTTTGGGTACAACCAGGAGTGGTATAACCAGGTCTTTAGGTAAATTGATTCCTAATTTTCTGAGTAACTGCCCTATTGATCTCTAAAGTGGCTATACAAATTTTCACTAATACCAGCAGTGTTCCCCCTGCTCCACATCCTCAACAGCATGAGCTGTCATTTCTGTTTTTGATCGTAGCTTTCTGAGTGATGTAAGATGGAATCTCAGTCATTTTGATTTGAGATTCTATAATGGCTAAGGATGTTTAAAATTTCTTTAAGTATTTCTCAGTCATTTGAGTTTTCTTTACTGTGAATACTTTGTTTAGATCCACAACCTGTTTTAATTGGATTATTTAGATTGACAATGTCCAGTTTCTTAAATTCTGTATATATTCTGGATATTACCCCTCTATCAGATGTTAAATTCATACAAATCTTTTCTCATTCTGTGGAGTACTATTTTGTCCTATTGATGGTATCCTTTGACTTACAGAATCTTTTCAGCTTCATGATGTCCCATTTATTGACTGCCATCCTTAGTGCTTGAGCTATCAGTGTTTTGTTCAGGCAGTTATCTTCTGTGGCAATAGGTTCAAGGAACATGGCCCCATGTTCTTGTCTATCGTGATTAGTGTATCTGGTCTTATGTTGGGTTCTTTGATTCCTTTGAACTTGAATTTTGTGCAAGGTAATAGATATGTATCTATTTTCATTCTTCTGCATATTGACATCCAAATAAATAAACCTCATTTTTAAAAGTTGTTTGCTTTTTTGCATTGTGTTTCTGGCATCCTTTTTTAAAGATTCATTTATTTTATGTATATGTGTACACCATTGCTCTCTTCAGACACACCAAAAGAAGGCATCAGATCACATTAGAGATGGTTATGAGCCCCACCATGTGGTTGTGGGGAATTTAAATTGGAACCTCTGGAAGAGCAGGTCAGTGAGGTTGTTGAGCCATCTTTCCAGCCCATTTCTGGCATCTTTAATAAAGAAAAACTCAGGTGTCTATGGTTGTGTTAATTTGTTTCAGGGTCTTCAATTTGATTCAATTAAACAACCTGTCTGTTTTTTTTTCCTAATAACATGAGAGTTTTATTACTAAGAAATTTCCAATTTCTATCCCCTTGACTTTCTTTAGTTTTCTTATTGCTTCTATTACTATAGTTCAATCACTATATTGAATATATATAGAGAGATTGGAGCCTTGTCTTTTTCTGATTTTAGAAGATTGCTTTAAGTTTGAAATTTAGCTTGAAATTGGGAATGGTGATGCCTCTGGAAGTACTTTTATTGTAGAAGACTTTTTTGTTTTGTTTTTGTTTTTGTTTTTTACGATGTTGTATATTGTCCTTTCACAGTCTGTAAAAAATTTGTTAGGGATTGCAGTAAAACTGTAGATTACTTTGAGTAAGATATCCATTTATATACTATGTTGGTCATGTTGATTCATGAGCATGGGAGATCTTTCTATCTTCTGATGTCTTCAGTTTCTTTCCTCAGAGACTTGAATATTTTATAATAAGAGTTTTTCACTTCCAGCATATTTTATGTTATTTGTGGCTATTATGAAGGATGTTGTTTCCCTGATTCCTTTCTTATATTTTGTCATTTGTGTATAGGAAGGTTATAGATTTCTTTGAGTTAATCTTGTATCCAGCCATTTCACTAAATGTGTTTATCAGCTCTAAGAGTTTCCTGGTAGAATTTCAGGGTTGCTTAATTATGCTATCATATCATCTGCAAATAACAATACTTTGACTTCTTACTTTCTAATTTCTATCCCCTTGACCTTCATTTGTTGTCTTATTGCTTCTATTACTATACTTCAATTACTATATTGAATATATATAGAGAGAGACTGGAGTCTTGTCTTTTTCCTGATTTTAGAAGATTGCTTTAAGTTTTCTCTCCATTTAATTTGATGTTGACTATAAGCTTGTTGTAGATTGTCTTTATTATGTTTATGTATGTCCCTTTTATCCTTACTCTCTACAAAACATTTATCATGAGTAGATGCTGGATTTTTTCAAAGGCTTTTTCGACATCTAATGATATGATCATGTGGGGTTGTTTTCTTTCAATTTGTTTACACTGTAGATTACAGTGATTGATTTTCACGTTGAACCATATCTTCATCTTGTAGATGAAGCTTACTTATTCATGGTGAATGGTGTTTTTGAAAATAAAAAAAATTTCTAATTACTGGTGTTTAGTGGTTTATCAGGGGACAGGTAACTACAAATTCTTAGCTACCTGGTATAACCTGATAATGGTGTGGAGTCAGTGTCTTTTTCTAGTATATTCTACATCTATACTGGAATAACACTTGCTTGTTATCCTTTTTCTTTTCCCTATCAGTGAGAAAGAATATGTCTCTTTAAACATAAAACTAGACATTTGATCTCAGTTTTCAAATTCAAACAGGTATCTGAAGAAATATTTCCAGGAAAGTGTAGAACACAGCTATTTTTTAACTTTTCTTTTACACTTCCTATATCATTGGATAAAGTTCCAAAATTCAGTTTCAATAGAAGTTGCTGTGTTTAGAAATTGCTCTGAGGTTTTATCTTCTGCATGACAATGTAGCAAGGATTAAATTATATTTCAACACATTTTGATTCAATATTTAACACTACAGCCTTTACATTAAAACATGATTATGAAGGCTAAAGTATCTAGAAATATCTTGGACCACATATCTTCATCTAGATATCAAATAGTTTCTTTTTACAAAATGTCTTTTTCAGAATTAACTATATAGAAAGGCTATACATATAGGCTTATCATATAATATTTTGTACTTAAGTTTATTCTAGAGACCTACAGACAAGAATGACCAAGGACATAGCTTTCAGGAAGAGAGCAAATTGATGGCTCACATCAAGTAGTATTTTCCCATTTTGTCTTTCATCCTTACAGATGCTTTGTTCTATTTTCATGTGTATATATGGACCAAGGATTGTAATATTTCTAAGTGTGTTTCTGTTTAGCTATTTATAGACAGATTGTTTTGGACAACTAGCATTTGATAATATTTTTTTTCATCCCACTGTTACCTCAAAGCCAGGCTTAAGGCACTATAATTTGTCCTCAAACCTGGCTTCAAAGGAAGATAAGCAGAATGTCTATTGTCGAAAGGGCTCTAGCATTTGGTGGTTTCCTTTTTGCTTTAGATAAATAAACAAGTATACTCTTGGCACTATTAAGGACATATGGAGTTGGTGAAACTTCATGGTTCCTAATAATTTCTAGCATTCTCAGGTGACAGATTGAGTTTTCCAACAGCAGCCTAAAAACTTTGTGAAAACAAATTTGATATCTTACTTCATTTACTTTCAGGCATTCCCTTTACAAGGTTTTAAGACATCCTTCTAACAAGAAGTTGCATGAGTACAATATGTGGTAGTCACCTCATATGAGTAGGACTTACTAAAACAGACTGTCCTCCAACCAATTATTTTTATTCTATGTCCCAATACTGGAATACATCTTTCTCAAGAACTTTGTCGATATAGATACTTTAGTCCTTCAAAGTTTATATTGTCAAAACATTTAGAGTTTTTGTTGTTATATTTTGTAAAAGTGTATTTTATTTAACTATAACTGCTCTATTTCCTTTTATAAGATGAGTCTTTGCCCAAATTCCTGCCTAGGGTGTATATAGCTAAATAAAGGCAGATCCATTATGAACATTGTCATATGAAGCAACATGTTGGGTGAAACCTATGCAAATCTAGTCAATGACCCATGCCTAATGAGGTTCTACATCCTAGAAAAGAATCTAGTACTACCTTTTATTGAACCAGTAAAAATCCTAACTGTATTCCAAATAATTACCTCTATACCTACAAGAAAGTGCAGCATTAATCATCATAAAAGTTTCTTCTTGCAACAGAAGGATACTATGTGAAAAAAATGCACACCTAGTCAAAATCATAGAACAACTGACCATGATGGGATGGATGTTCAGCACCATTTGATACAGCTGCAAAACAATCACCATACTTAAGGCTAGGGAAGACAAGTCAGAAAACCGAAGAGTCTAGTGAAAAACTGCATCTTCTGTAGATATAAAGGAAAACTGTACTCATAAAAAAGGAACCAATATGCCATCTTAAACAAGACCTGAACAATGACAATACCAGTTAACATGCCAATGTAGATAGGTGAAATTGTACAAGCTCACACCCCTCGATGAAGAGCTATAGCAATTAAAGCCTGCTGATAGAAAGATAATTAGTTTTCTTCAGGGATGTGTCCACTAAATGGTTAAATGCTTATCCAGTACCAAATGCCCAGCCCTAATAAACACAGACACACAGACACACAGACACACAGACACACACACACACACACACACACACACACACACACACACAGCTAAGCAAATCAGCAGTTTTTAAGACTATATTTATGAGTGAATATGTAGGAGGAATGTATCAGAATAACTTGACTGGTGGCCCATAATGACCCATGCATGCAAAATAGTTGCATCTGCATTTACAACCTTAAGATTTACCTGGCACTTGGAGAAAAGTGAGGACAGAGCACATGACCTGGCCAGCCAATCAGATGGTGCCAGCAACAGTGGGCAAGAAGTCATGAATCAATGGGATATGGATGGAGAGTATAGAGGCATACTACAGTCTGGCAATAAAGGAGTCTGCTTCTGCTTCTCTTCTGACCCCCTGAGTTTATGTGGTTGATTCTGTGCCTTCTAACTTCTACCCGCAAGGATCATCTTGAAGAACTGAGGGCTAGGGCAATATGACTACATATTTATACACATAATGATAATGAATGGAAATCCATGAATTTAAAAGGAAGTGTGGGGGTTATGGGATACATGGTGGAAGAGGAGAGAGGGGAGAATGATATAAATTTGATTTAATTAAATAAAAAATAATCAGCTACAATAGTCTTCTCTCATGAGATATTTCTTCAATGACCCTAAAGTTAGTCTAAGTGGTCTCATTTCAAGTTTCTATTTTTTTTATATTTCCCCTTTTGAGCTCTCATTTGAAGATCTGCCAATTTTGTGTTCTTTCTCCATGGTAATTTTCTTATACTTGTCATGAACGTCTGGTCCTGAATTTCTTCACAGCAGATAATCTCTATAAATGCTTCTATGTAGGGCAGCTTTCACAGGGCTCCTTGAATTGATAATTACATTATCTTAGCCTTTTTTCATTACGTCAAAACTGCAACAGCAACACTAGTGTCTCTATATTAGTTTTTCATTAACATCATGTAACTGCTAAAGACCCTTCAAAAGCCAATATTTCTAATCTCCTTTGTTAAGAATGAGACTAATAGTACTCATCATGTCATATTGGGATACAGGTTATTACCATCCTCTTCATCATCAGCAGTGGGATGACTTACTAGGGGGAATGCAATGTCTTGTATTTCCTGCATAGCTGTTAGACTTGAGGAGACAGCCAGTCCTTACATCAATAACCATAGCCTAGATGCTCGTGATTTCAAAAATTTGCTTGAATGTTGACTTGATATTTCTAGTATTTATCTGTATTGTAAATATGGATCTTCAAGCATTTGATATGCTTCTAGTCATAGCATATGATTGTTTACTCATAAACCCACCATCCTGATAGCTGCTGTTGGAGCATTCTCTTATCTGTCTCAGAGACCCATAGAGTGGCCCTATTTTCCTTCTTCTCTACTTTAAAATATTACCCAGGGAAAGATTTTGGTGGTAGAGATTTAGAAATAGCCATATTTTCAGGACCAGTTAACTCTTTTTAATGACTTTGATTTCATTAGAAATACAGATAATGGAATTGCTTATTTTTAGAAGACACAAATATTTAACAGCTATATTTTTAAAAACCAAAACACATCTCGAATTATGTTTGGTAATATCAGTTTTATTCTATTGTTTGTATATTGGTTTCACTTTGTCTTCAAATTTTGGTTCCTAATAATATTAATATTTTATTGTCTGTCTTTGATATATAACAGAATATATTTGAAACATTACTATGTTGTGTAAGTATATAATTAAGGAATATCATTTAAGTTTGTTCATTTATGTCATCTTAAAATTTCTATGACTGATGCATCATAACTAACCAAAGATAAGGCTTGCTAGAAAGATCATGTAGACAGGACCCGATCTTAGCACCTTACTGTTCTAGAGGTTCCATGTGTGGTCATTAGCCTAGAGATAAGGGCTTCAGAACTAGCCAGCATTAGGTTTGATTCCATTGAGTTTGCAGATAAGGCTCTGTGCTTACTGTTCTGCTTTTTGTGAATAAAGCCTTGTATCATTATGTGTCAGAGAATAAAGTAGTGTTGATAAAGAAGACTAGTTAACATAGGTTTTGACTCTGCAGAAGAACAACATCTATTAATTGACACAAAATGTAATGTATAAGACATGCAGGACAAGCAGCCAGTGGACTGGATTGGCACCTACTCCAGACAAACATGAGGCTCTACATACACACAAATATCAGGTGGGCTGTGCAGAGACACACAAGATGCATGAATGACTCAGCTAAGTGTAAACTTGAAGACCTATGCTGGGTCCCCGACTACATCTACCTCTCATCACACAGCTAGGTCTTTCTCAAGAGCAACACCCGTACAAACATTAGGCAGGTGTGCAGACCATCTGTGCCAGCCTAGTTGATAAGGGACTTTCTTAGTGTCTCCAGAAACATCAGCAAGGGGTAGCAGCAGGGTATCCGCACTCTGCTCACCTGGCAGTCTTCAGCTAAACAAATCTTGAGAAACCATAACCAGTAGTGAGTCTATTCCTGCCAGCACCCCCCACCACCCCCCCTCCCCGCCGCCGCCCAGGATCAACACAGATGAGCCTGCTGTAGTTAATCCTTTGTGCCCACAGCATCTGGGATATCAGGGGCAAGTGCATGGTTTAGATCACAAAGCCAGGAGCTTCCAAATCTCTTTTTCAGATACTCTGGTAAAGCACTCACCACAATCATAGAGGCTGCTGGCTGGCCTCTCTATACCCATTCCCACTGTAGGGAATCCCAGGGTCCATAATTGGAATGAATCCACTCAGCAAGCCTTGTTGGGACTGTACCCCAGTGGATTTCACATCTATGTTGTAAAAAGGCTATGGTGTTCATGCCCCAAATACCTCCATTATTCCAGCAGCTACAGCCATTGATTCACATGGGAGACAAAAAACAAGATATGCCAAACCCATTCATCTTCATGTATGGTATTGACTGACCCAGGGTTCAGCACTTCTTTTGTCTGCCCTCAAGACAGTGCACAGAGATAAAACAGTGCCTTTCAGAATGGAGCTGCATCTAAGGCATGCTTAGCAGGGGCCTGTAAGTGGGAAAAGTACTCTTTCCTAAAGACAAACCCAACAGTGAAGGAAAGGAGGTAAATATAAAGTTGAATGACAGTCTTAAATGTCTCAGCTCAAAATTTTTAGCATAACACTTGACTTGGCTCATTTTGAAAACATTGCTGAGTGGGCAAAAATTAGAGGGTTAGAGAAGGTATTAAAAATGAGTGTAAATAAATAATAAGTGACATGTATTTGTGGAAATGTCACAGTGAAATTCACTCATTTATACAAATACTTTAGACTAATTTGAAAATACCAGTTTGATCATGACCCAGTGGGTTTATTCTATACACTTAATTTCAGGCCATTGATCTACATGTCTTCTTGTTGGCAGTACTACATACCTAATTACTTCTTTCATTTTTGTTTGTTTGCACTTGTTTGTTTGTTTGTTTCAGCTAAGTTTTGAAATTGAAAAATACATTATTCCAAATTTATTCTTCTTTCTATCAAATTGCCAGCTTGTGTTAGGATTATTGCCAATTTATCAACATTAAATCTTCAAATTTATGAGCATGAAATTCTAAAATTATGTTTAGATACTCTCTTTCAATAATATTTTCTAAATTTCAGAGCATAGCTATTTGTATTTTGTTAAGTTCATTCCTAGTGATTTTATTCTTTTGACTATGATTGCTAAATACTTTCTTAATTTTATATTTGGCTTCTTCATATGAATGAAAAAAATGAAATTTGCTTCTTCCATATGCATCTTAGAGCTAACTAACTTTAATCACTTCTATTAGTGATAATCAGTTTTTCTTACTGATTATTAGATATTACTTATGAATACTTGTAATACTTGATGTCTATAAATAAATGTAGTTTACACCCTTAAAGAGAAGGGAACTCTGTCATTTGTGACAAAATCAATGGACTTGAGGTATCATTCTTAATGAAATTAACAAGACACAGATAATAAATTCTGATTGCTTTTTCCAAGATGTAAAGTTACAAAACATCAACTTAGAAGCAATATAGAGCAGTAGGATGGTTTGCCAGAGGCCATGGACACAGCTATAGGATACATAAGATGAGATGTGATCATTTAACTTAGAGAAATAGACTTCAGCAATCAGCTGAACTCTGTGCCAAATAATAGCTAGCAGTGATGTATGGACATGTCAAAATGTTAAATTAATGGATGTTTAATATTCCTCTGATGTAAACTGGTAAAGTGATGGGCATTGTTATTAACTATACATTAAAAATAAACTAATTTAAATAGCAAAATAGGATTATGACATATTCAAATAGGCGTAATTTTATTTCTTCTTTTCAAAGGAAGCTCTTAGCTTCTCTGGCTTAAAAGCACTGCTGGAATGTTTACTATTTCTTTACATGCATATCAAGACAAAAAGATACCCCTTCCTTGTTCTTGAGCTTAGGAAGATAATCACATAATTACATAAGCATGCTTTAAACGTATGGGCTGAGAGCCATTATTGAAGATATGATGGTTTTAGTTTCAATGAAGTCCATCAGATTTTGAGAGACTAGAGTTATGGGTAGCCATTTTTAAAAGCAGTAAATACAGAGATGAAATGGACCAAGGAGCACAATATGAAACAGGAGCACAATTGGAGAGGTGGAATATTTGAGACTGCCTTAGAGTTGACAACACAACAGATGACACAAATGTGGGCTTTGGTATTTTCTGTACCATTCCACTCTCTTTGGTTTTGAGTTTTCTTTCTTTACTTCCTTATTGGAATGAGAATGATTATTCTGTGTCGTATGCATGTATTCTGTTTTTATTTATTTTTATAGAAGCTCACAGTTAAGAGATGATTTGATTCTCAGGCAAGATTGTGAATTATCAGTATTAACCTACTTTGAAACTGTTAAACATTTGGATCTGTAGAAATGAACTAAGCATAATATGCCTTATGAGATGAATGTGAAAATTTATGGACCAAAGGATGGATGCTGTGGCTTAGCGTTGTATTTTAGCATCAAATCAAAATGGCTATACATTTGACAGCTAATCTTATTCATAAATTTAATGAGATTCATGATCTACTGAAAGATAAACCTTTCAGCATTTCTGTGAGGGTATTTCCGGAGACCGTTGTCTAAGGTGAGATGACCTTCACATCCAAATGTGGGTGTTAACACTCTACATTCTGTGGTCCTAGAATCAATAAAAACAAAGTTCAGAAGTGATTAGCATACATTTTATTGTTATTTTCTCACTGTGAGTTCCTTAGGACCAACAGTCCCATTCTCATGCTGACATGCCTTTCCTGAAATAAGACACACTATATATAGAAATACATAAATAAAAAATTTGTGAGTCAAAATAAACATTTATTCCTTAAGCTGCTTTTACTAAGCATTTTTCTCACCCCCCCCCCCCAGGAAGGTAACTAGTACAGCATCTATAATTTAAATGTAAGCTAAGCAATAAAATGATACCTTTCACCACTTTATAATTGTCATCCTAATACCAGTGCCATCCACAGATATTGAAAAGGGAAGGAAAAAATACATAGTTTCCGTTTTCAATGAAAAAAAATCCTCTAGCTGGCATCACAAGGTGAAAATGCGATTTTTGCCTTATTGGTTGGAAAGGACATTCTCCCAAGCATAATCTATAAGGACGGAAGGAAATAGTAAGGTTCTTGGTTCAAATACCCATGGACTCTTTGTTCTTACTAGACTTTATTACATGTATCTACTTTAGTTACTTTATAAACTTAGAACCATTTAAGATTATACTGTTAGAGTAATTTTGACCGGAGAATGAATCTGTAAGAAATAGAATGTTGATTCTCTTTATATCTAGAGTCAGAGCATGAGATACACATTGTTTAGTTAAAAACAACATTTTGACCATATATTCTAGCAGTGTAACCATATTTGCCCAATCCACACTCATGGCCTGGATACCAAGTATCTTCATTACTGATTTCTTGGCTTGTGGACTTAGGTCTTTTCATTCAGAGGAAAACAAAAAAGGAAATGTTCAGAGGTAGATATATTATTTTCAGTTCAAATTTGCTAGTCTCTCAGAACAGTGAATTAAGCTAATTACTTCTTTAACATTAAGAATTTATGCCTGGAAAACTTACATGAGTGATGCTGTATTCCTTGCTGCATAGCATGTCAGTCTTCATATCTTTTATTCACCCCCTCTGTCTCCTTAAAGCACTCCAATCACCTTGGGGGATATGGCTCTTTAAAGTGTTTCTTTAATATATTCTACAGGTGTTCACAGTCCTTTGTCTTAAATTTTACCTTCTCTATGAAGTATACTGATTATACTGATTATCTTTTTCTTTCATTGAAGTTGGGGAATTTGGAAGTTTTAAAAAGGAGGCAGTGATGGCTGTCAACATTCTGGGTTTATTTCCCTTTAAAGAAAGTGTTTAATTTGAATGCTATGTATTTGGGAAATACAAATCTTGCTTATAGATATTTTGGGCTGATGTCAACTATTTTTATGCATCTAATACAGAATTCTAGAATTGTGGGTGATGCAACGTTGACTTGACACTCTTGCCAACTTTAATTTGTAGGCAGGGCAAATACTTGCAGAGTCAACTGTGTTTGAAGAGGTAATTTCTGGCTAATCTTTTCTTGTTAGGTAGAATTCTCTCATGACTACATATGAGCAGTGCTATGTGGTGTGCTGGAACAAAAAATAAGAATCACAATACTATTCCCACACAATGGCAATAATTTCAGTTCCATGAAGCTTTTCTGTCTGAAAAGATTTGCTGTGTAAAAAAAAAAAAAGTTTTGCTGTCTAGAGGCAAATATTTAGATATTTTACTTAAGATATGTTACTTTTATTTTTATATGTAATGGGTGCTCTTTGTTGTTGAGAAATGTATAAGAAATAGAAAGAAATGAAATTATTTTCCAAGACTTGAAATTAGCATATTGGAAGACAGAAATGTATCAAGTTTATTTTTTATAAAAGTATATATATATATATATATATATATATATATATATATATATTTGATAATTCAATACTTGATTATTATTTGATAATTCAAGTAAAAATCTGCTCCTATCCTTTACACAATACGCCTAACAAAAGAATGAAATCCTCTTTGTCCACATGAATCTGATAGTTCTTCAGGCTTATGTGTAGATGCAACCTCTGCCAAGCTGTATTACTTTGCTTTGCACTGATTTGTAGTATATGTCGTTTGTACCAGAGGTATTTGGTTTATTCATAGGCTCTATACAGATAAATAATGTCCACTCAAAAGTGCTGTGAATAGCTTGAGTACTTCATATTCAATATTATTAAGATATGTGAGCTCCCAAATAAAACACAGTATTTTTGAATTTCTCAGTAAACTAAATGGACTATACTAATAATCTGCTTCATCTAATGCTTGCAATTTTTAAGCAAGTTTTATAACTCTGTTCCATTTTAGTGAAATACATATTTAATAAGCCAATTTCTTTCATATTGACACTTTTAAACACAAGGATTTGCTAGTTGTAAAGAATGAGACTTATGTCTGTCTGTATACATACTTCACCTACAGCACATTGAAGGATTTTTATTGCAGAAGAACAAACAGAGTATAAACTATTCTCGTGAACAGTTATCAAAGCTAATAGCCAAAATAGAGAACTACATTCTTATTTTATATGTATCATATTGAGTTTCTCTGGTGGCAATAAACATTAAACATAGAAAACTAAAATGTTTTGACTGTTATGCCTAACACTAATAAGTTAAAAGATGTATTTTCCCACATAGAGTATGTAGTTCATCATTATGGCCTAGTGCTTTACTGAAAAACCATGTCAGAATTCAGAGCTCATATTTTTTCACTGATTGTGGCTTTGCTCTTCATGGTCATTATCTTAACTCTACTAATTTGCCAAAGCTTTGGAATCAGAAAAAAGTACAACAGGATTCATACTAATTATTAAAAATTATACTACTTTAAAAAACACATATAGCCTATGAACCTCCTGTTCAGTTGTGCTACATAAGTTCAGAAATTGAAATAATTCGCATAAATATATAGTTACAATATATGCATACACATGTATAATATATTCACACACATGTGCATGTGTTTGATGTGTTTAATATACAAGAGTAAGGGTGTATTTTCTTTGTATATGTCAATTTCAAGCGTATTCTAAGTTTGTATTAGGATACGTTTTCATGAAATGTATTCATTTCCTATGTATTTCATCATGTATTTTATATCATGTACGTCTCAGGAACTATGGCATATGTTTATGGAATGGGAACTGTGTGTATTTCTTCACATATTTCTTTGAGTACATGGATAACTTTAAAAGGCCTCATTTGGTTTCAGACTGCTAAGTAGATGGTAGTGATGGTGAAATATTCTTTGAAAGGCATAATAAATGTATTGTCTTACAAAATTATAATTGTTATAATTGTCTTACAAAAATTGTTTCGTTTTGACAAGCATTGGTGGAACTGGAGGAGATGAGGAACATATGGTGAATCATAATGGTATCTTTATACTTAAGCTCTTCATACTTTGAATGTTATCAGTTACTTATTGCCAGGATGACCAAAATGCTTGAAAGAAGCAACAAAGAAAATAAAGGAGGTATGTTGTCTCACAATTTCAGAGTCAATCCATTTAGTGCACTGTAGAGCACTGCAGAAAGCAGAAGAAGGGGAATGGAGGCAGTGTTCCTGTTCTCTCCTCTCTCTCTCTCCGTTTTATTCAACCAAAGGGCCCAGCCTATGGGATGCTGCCACCTATATCCAGGTCAGATGTTATCTCTCCAGCCTATCCTCTCTGTGAATGCCTTCACAGATTCAGAGAGGTACCTCACCAATAAGCAATAATATAGATTTCTCAATCCAGTCAACTTGAAAATATTGTTCATCATGTATTCCTAGGTCTATAAGTTATGTTGTTAGTTGATTTTCTTATTTAAATGTGGGGAATATCAATGTTAATATTGTATACTACGTTAGCTCAGATAAGGTACAGAGTAATACTAAACTTCAAAAAGTAGAAAAGAGCAGATTGTATGTTTCACAAGTAATAGTTTTATATTAGTATTTGCTCTCAGGTAATTATTTCTCTACACATGGAAATACACTTGCAACCTGTGCAATCTATCTATCATCTATCTATCTATCTATCTATCTATCTATCTATCCATCCATCTATCTATCATCTATCTATCTCTGTAACCTGTATAGTGATCTACCTACCTACATACATAGTATGATCATGGATATCCATACTCTTATTTAAATTCATTGAATCAATTACTATTTCTTTAACAATATATTTCTTTATCTGAATCCACCATGAAAGGGATAAAGAAGAATGGTTTATCAATTAATGTATAGTTTATTATATACTGTCAAATTAAACATATGTTTAAGAAATTAGAATAGCCATGAAGGAAAAAAAATTTAAGAACTAAGATGTCGATGTGAATGGCAGATACCTTTAGAAGCATACAGTTTTATTGGAAACGTTTAGTAATTTGAGGTTTGCATGGAAAGTTGAGTGAGTAACTGTTCTGGTTTGGAACATTTCTTCTCCAGGTAAATGCACACTTTTATATGTTGCTTAAATTTACATGAGCAATGATGACATAGTGAGAATCAAATATTACTTTTTATTTTTGAAAAATCTTTCTTTCTATATTTTCTGAAATTAACTCATATTTACATCATTTTCTCATTTCATCCCTCTAACCCTTTCCACACATTCCCCTTTGTTCTCTCTCTCTCTCTCTCTCTCTGTTTCCATCTGTTTCTCTGTCTCTCTCATATGTATGTGTGTGCATTTTATTCTTAAATATATAAATAAAATCCACTTAATTAATATAATATTATATTTACATTTGTAATTATAGAGTTGATCATTTGGTATTAAATAAATGATGGGGGCTCTTTCCCTTGTAAGACCCCCATTGTCAGTATCCTTAGATTCCTGTAGTTCTTTGTCTATAGTTTAGGTTTCATGAGATTTCTCTCTTTCATGTTGGTATGTCCATTGGTGTCCATCTATTTCAGATCTATTTTGGCAGCCATGTCGATGAGACTTCATGGTTGTAGCTTCTCTAATATTTCTAAGAGATGAAATATCACACCTAATGTCCTGATCTTTTGCCTCTTCTGATATGATTCTTGAGCCTTAAGTAGAAATTTTGTTGAAGATGTATAAATTTGTGGAGACTACAGAGTCTCTTATGTTCTGCATTTGATCAGTACTAGTTGTCTTTAACAGTTTTCCATCATTATAGAGAGATCTTTCATTAATGATTGGTGAGATCTAAACTTCTGTGTATATAAGGATACATGTTTAGAATGCAATTATGAATTATGGTGAGTTAGTAAGATGGAAGTTCTGAATAATCCTCCCAGACTATTAGCCCTACATAGTTCCAGTACTGGGCATGACTTTTTCTCATCGACTGGGCCTTAAATCCAACTAGAGAGAGTCTAAATATGTGTGGTCCTGTAATATCCTTATAGATATCTTGTCATACTGGCCATTGTTTTACACTATATGCATCATGGGTGGGTAGATCTATTGATTGATACCTTCCCTTGGAAGCCTGCCAGGCACTTTACTGTACCAAGTAGACTAGTCCTCATGGAGGATCTTTCATGTTATAACCACCTCAGATCTGTTGGCAAATGAATCAAAGAATGAGGTGTCTTCAGAAGTAAGAAAAAAACTTCACTTTTTGAGAATCAACCAAATATAACAGAAGGCCACCATGTTTGGAGATTACCACCAGCGCAGGATAATATTCAAAAATTTTCACGTGCATGATGCTGGGGTTTTTAGTTCTAAAAGAAACTATTAGTCTACCTGGGAAAAATTCATTTAAATTTTATATGTATATGTACACCAGTTATATATATTATATACAACTTCAGGTAGATAAATGTTTCATGTAACTTTTTCAGACATCTTTTATTTTACCCCTTTATCTCCTTCTTCTGAATTAATTATCTTCCAATATTTAATTAAAGCACACACCCAGTTTTCCCATTTCCTCCATCAGAATCCTTGTGGTATGCTATTCCACTTTCAATTGCTTGCCTTTGGAAGACATTCAACATGCTTAATTTTATACTGTCCTTTTGAATTTCCACATGAAAATGTTTTATTTATATTATATTGCATTAATCTCTCTATGTTCTTATCATTATCTTGGGCTGTTTTTATGTAATTATGGTAATTTTTATTGTTATTGCATGCTTCTTTTCTTTCTTCTTTTTTTCTTTTCAGAAGAACTTTCATGCCAGGTATAGGGCCTGTCTAGCAGCTGTTGTCACACTCCTGGTCATCTTGCTGTCTAATTATGATTTTGAGATATGTGGGCTTCTATATATCCATTCAGATCAGCCTTCTCATTTTGTCTTCAGCAAGACTCCCAGGCTTGCTGTCACAATACTTGTCTTTGATGACCTGAACATGGATATCTAGGTCCCTCTGAATTGCATTTGCTTTCTTATTGATTGCCTTTGTAGAACTATCCTTTTGGGGAGTTAACTTGATCTTTTTCAGACTCTGATTCCTTTGTAGTTGGGCTAAGTTTTATTATTTTACTTTGGCCACCCTTCAAAGGAGGCCAGTATGTGCTCTTGTTTTACTATTTCTTTCTTAATACCAGCTTCTGCTACTATTTGATTCTTTGACTTCTCATCTGGCATTGAGTTAACTTGTTGAGTCAACTTGTTAACTTGTTGAGTATGAGTATGATCACAAATGCTACCACTTCCAAGCAATTTCAAGTTCCCTTGAGTATTTTAGGGGACTTTGGAGCATTCTCAATTGATATTTGGGCATCTATACTTGATAATTAGTGCATTTCTCTTCAGAATCTTCTGGATTTCTGATTTTGGCTTTTGTAGATGTTTATATTCTTTCTTTCTCTCATTTTAATGTCATTTTCTTATCTTCTTGAAGCTGCTGGCTCTGCTTCTTTTGTTTTCACACAAGTCATCTTGGAGCTGGCCTTTGGAGAGATACACACTTCCCTCTGGTGAGCTGATTATGTTTAGTGTTGTTCAGATTCATTTGAATGTTCACATTAAATGTGTTTAGTAGGGCTGCAGGTATTTCTTCATTTCAGTAATGTTCTGTATTAGGAAATTTATGTTTTTCTGCTTTACAGCATCTTGGGAAGGTGAAAATTTTTATCTTCTTCATTGTGTTTTTAAGTCTTTTTGTTCTCAGGTTTGGATCTAATGTGGCCAATGTTACAATAAACACTTGCTCTTCATGTGATTAACTCTCTAACTCTAGATTTTTATCATATTGCAAGTGGTTAACAATTATCTCTCCACCCCTTTTCCTATAAGGTTTCTTTGGTTTGGAATTATGATTTCACAAGAAATGAAGTAACCTTCATTTTCTTTGTCACTTTATTTTCTTTGACAGTTTCCCTAGAAGATTTTATTAACTCATTCTTATTTACTGTCTCACATCCAAGGTTTTTTGTTGTGTTAAATGCTTAGAATGTCTATTTCTGGATTTCCATCACAGCCTAGGAGAAGCAGGTTGCCAATTAAGCAACTGGAAAAATAAGTAAACAGGGCTTAGGATCCTTGTTGTCAATTACTTCCCTTACAAAGTATGGGTAGCATGTAGTGAAGACATTCTGAGTCCTTTAGTTGAGGGCAAGAATAACTGTGTGATACCCATGGAATAGATCATACTATCTCCTCAGTGTTTTAAATCTCTATTTCACTCAAAGAATACCATTCACACAGGACACAAATATATCCACATTTCACTCATCATGGGTCTAGTCAAACATTCACTTCCAAATTTCTTGTAACTAACTTTCTAATTACATCCCTTCAAACTCTTACTATCAAACTAAGTCGTTGATTTCAGGTCATGGATTGCATGTAATTGCTCATCTGACCAATTCCCTTTCAAAGTTCAATGGTAGGTGTCCTGACTGAAATAATGTATGTTAGGAGAAAATATCTCCTAGGTTTCCCATCAGCACTGTCTTTCTGGTACTGTTGTACTACATCTGTTCACTGTACATGCTCAGAGGACTAGTAAATCACTAGTAAATCATATATGACTTCAAGTATTTTCTTTCTTTTAAAATTTCCAATAGAGGATGCTCCTTTGGGTGACATATGTAGGGAGGGATGGACAGAGGGAGGGATGGATGGAGGAAGGGAGGGAGGGAGGGAGAGAAAAGAGAGAGAGAGAGAGAGAGAGAGAGAGAGAGAGAGAGAGAGAGAGAGAGAGAGAGAGGGAGAGAAATCAATGAGAATTTAGAACACTGCTTTATAAATGTTTTTGTTCTTTCAAAGATTATTCAGGCCAGTTTCTAGACATATCACATCTAGGTGGTAAGGAATGCTTTTGTGTGTATTTGCCCTATGGTGGTCTGAATTATATCTAGTTAGTGGTTTGCTGCAGATGTTGCATGATAATCATTAGATGGTTGTTTACTATTTATTATTCACTAAGAACCTAAAGCAGGTTAAGAGTTGTTTTCAAAGTGATGGTAGGTAGGGTAATATCCTGCCAAATATCTTAAATGGCATCCTATCTGAAAACAGTACTTCAAACACCAAACACCATTAAGTGTGTTATACCATATTGACTATGTGACAGATCAGACTACATATCACCCTGTACATTTTGTGGTTCTGAGTATTTTCAACAATAGTAACTTTTCAAGGAAGTCAACAAAATTGTTAAGTAACATAGCCAAATGAGGAATATTTAGCCTCTGGAATTCTAGGTGGTGCAATGGCAACTTGGATTCTTTTCTGGTTGTAGGAAGAGGCAGATGTAATGATTAATCCTTTATCTTAAAAGGGAGATAGATTCTGACATGCTCTATGTCAATATATCCATTGATTTTCAGTGTGATTAAAAGCTCTTAACTTAATTCTATTTATTGCCTACCTTCTAAAATAAAATTATGCTATAAGGAATTGTAGAGAACATACAGCTTCTGGCTGAATAAGTGCTATAAAAATAATGTCATTGATGCAATAGATCAGTCTTGTTGAAGGTGCATGTAATCAAAATCTCAGAGTTAGAGTTGACAGAGAGCTGAGAAGTAGGTATGCCTGTGGATATAGCATAATGTGTTCTAATAGCACTATGAGCCATGTAAACACAATTTTTAGTGAACTTTACTAATATGTGTCTATAACTTTGTTTTTCAAATCATCAGGTGCATCAGATACAAGAGGATGAAGTAATTTCTTACACAAGAAAACCACAGTTTATATAACAACTAAAATTAGTGTTACAACCAGGCTTGGATTATGACAATCCACTATCGTCTTTAAGTATTTATCTGTTTTCTTCACAACTCAAATAGCAATGTTAGTACTATGATGTTTATCAAGTCCTTGGCTGTGCAGTGAGCCTTCCTCTCTAGAAATAATGTATTAATCTGGACTTAGAATTTCATAAGTATATGAAAACAAACTGAATTGCTTTTTCTTGATTTTGACATTGTCACAGCCCACTCTACACAGATCAACAAACAAACACTGAGGTTCTAAAAGCTTCTGACCATATATATTTTATTTGTAACTTATGATACTTAGGAAATGAGTAGAATGCCTTAACACACTAGTCATAATAAAGATACTAAGACAGGATAAATTCAACCCTCTTTCAAGAAACTACTTCCATTCCCTTGGTAGGAACCTACATTCACCATAATCTGCACCATTATAAATATAGTGTTTTATTCATGAGTAGAATGCCTTCATAGTCTCAATACCATTTGAAGTTCAGTATTGAGTTGCCATTAGAAATTACATTTCAACATAGGATTTAAAAAATAATCTATTTTTTAAATGTTTACCTTTGTATTCTTTAATTTTTTTAATTGGATATTTTATTTATTTACATTTCAGATGCCCATCCCCTTTCACCATTTCCCCTTCCTAGAAACCCCCTATCCCAATGCCCCTACCTCTTTATTGCTTTTATACCATTTTAATCACAGACAAGTATGAAGGTCAGTTATAGGTTGAGGAACTAACAATTAAATAGATGAAAATGGTAAAGGAACAAACAAGATCATAAACACAAATAGTCAAAGAACAAGCAAGGCAATAAATAAAATTCCGTAAATACTCCCATGGTCACTGTTTCTAAGGGCTTATCAGGATGACTAAAATATCTGACCAACTTCCCTGTCCTAGCACAAAGTCATTTTCATGTCCAAAGCCTACTTCTTTGTTCTAGCTTAAAATTTAGATTCCTGCCTGAAATTACTTCTTTGTTCTAGCCTAAGATTTAGATTTCTGCCTGAAGCCCACTTCCTTATCCTTGGCCAATGTCATTTCTGCCAAGCAACCCATTTCCTTGTCTTTGTCCCATGTCAGAATCTTGCCAAACAGCCCCCAAAGCTCTCTGCTTCTCCCCCTTTTTCATTTCATTAACAAGACTAAGCCTGTCTTAGATCATTCTGCGAAGAATGCCTTCCTTACTCATCATGGAATATTTATTACCAAAAGCAATGCATTTCTGTCTTAGGTTGGTATGATTCTATGTAGAATCTTACCCTTTATCTTCTTGCTAGCCTGTTAATTTAATAACACTGTCTGAGGGGTCCATTTCCAGATTCAAGCCATGTGCTTTGGCTGCCAACATTTTGATGTTGTTAAAGACAAGCTTTATCATGATGGAAAGGCATAAAAGTATTCCCAGGACAAAAAGAGCTAGCATGATCAAGCTATATATGCCATTCTTGAAGCTTGACCAGAATAGAAATACTGGCCTCAGGCCATGACTAATTGTGCCAGCAATATCTACCACATCAACACTTAGCAAAGCAGCATTCTTTAAATTCATAAGCTCACATCCAGAGAGGTGTTACAATTATAACAGAAGCACTGCACTTTTCTTTAAACTTTTTCATAATTATAATGACTACTGCTGTAAATTTTAGAACTAACATGAAATCATTTTCCTGACCTAATTTGTTTACCTATATCCCTGATGGGACAAACTGCCTAGTGCAAGTTTTTAGAACTTGTGGAACAGAGAATCAAAAAGAGAAGTTATAATGACTCTTGTATTTTTCTTAAATATGAGCAGTTATATGGACTCAATCAGGTGTTTTCTAGAAATTAATCCAATATTGAAAATAGCAGTCTTCATTTGAGAGTCTTGTTCTCGACATTTTCAGAGACATATTTGGAAGTTAGCCACAGTTCTTTATGGTGTTATGTTAGCAAGAGATAAAGTTGGGGCAGGATCTGGATTTCAAACAAGTGTTAGAACACATATTAAGGCTCTTTAAATTGTCAAGTTTAAATTACTTTTGTTTCTTCTACAGTATTTAATGTAAGTTACATTGATTGTACACTTTCTAACTGTACAATTAATTTCTTATTGTGTTGAAACATGGCATGTCACTTACTGAGGTCTACCAACCAGCCTTTGTTTTAGTGCCCTGAGTATCACAGAACTTTGGTATTCTGAAAAAAGTTTGCAAGTACTAGAAGAAGTAAGTCAGGCTTTAAGCAGAAGCAAAAGTTAGTGGGCTTAATTATTGCTGGTATAACAGATTTAATTACATTAACTGCTAGAACCACTGCTTCTACAATTGCTGTGACACAAGAAATTAAGACAGCTACTTTTGTTAATCATTTAGCAAAAAATGTTACTGATATGTTGAATGTACCAGAGGATGTAGATAGGCATTTGGAAGAATGGGTTGATGCTCTTTATCCTATTCAAATTACTGGAAGGAGGTTCAGAATTTAAGAGAAAGGAGCCATCTTGAGTGTCAAGAAAATAATTTTTAAGCATAGAAAAGCTTCATGATTCAAATTTTATTCTTTACATCACCTATTCCTTCAATTTGCTCAATTGTTTTCACTCATCCAGATCCGAAACAATTAGCAGATAATATAACACACATTTAAAATAAATGAAGATTACCATTTATACATAATTAACAGATTATTAGCTTACTTGAAAAATCATGTAATTTTTTAAAAAAGAATTAACTACCCAAATTCAATCAACACCAATCACATAAATATTATGACTTCTTTTAGTCAGGCAATATTGATATCTAAGTGGAACAGTGATGAATCTGAGAAAGGGCATTCTGGCTCTTAAGTATTTATGTATGTTAATATTTTACCATAAATCTGGGGAAAGAATATGGGTATGTTTTAATATGCTTTGGTAACTGTGGGTATTTTTTTGGCCTTGACATTTGGTTGTCCTTAACATATGCCTTGAATTAGGGACTTGCTTCATTCTAAAATCAGATTCTACTTAGTTTACTGCTGTTCCAGGTTGTGCTTTGGCAGATGTCTCCCTTAAAATAAATAAATTAATTAATTAATGAAAAAGAAAAGTATGGAACTTGAAATGTTTCTTTTTTAAAATTATTTTTCATTAAATCATTTTATTTATTTACATTCCAAATGTTGCCTCCCTTCCTGGTCCAGTCCTCCCTTCATGAGTTCTTCACCACATTCCCTCTCCCTTTGGTTTGATGAAAGTGCTCCCCCACTGACCCACCCACACCCACCTCACCCCTACCAGCATCCCCCTTCTTTGGGACACAAACTTTCTACAGAATTAGTGGAATCCTCTTTCACTGAGGTCAGACAAGGCAGTTCTCTGCTACATATGTGTTGGAAACAACAGACCAGGCCATGTATGCTCTCTGGTTGGTGGCTTAGTCTCTGGGAGCTCTGAGGGGTCAGGGTTAGTTGATACTGTTGTTCTTCCTATTAGGTTGCAATCCTTTTCAGCTCCTTTAATCCCTCACCCCTAACTCTTCCATAGAGGACCCCAACTTTAGTCCAATGGTTGGCTATAAGTATCTGTACCTGTCTCAGTCAGCTAGTACAGTCTTTCAGAGGACAGTCATGTTTGGCTTCTGTCTACGAACACAACACGGCATCAATAATAGTGTCAGCTTTTGGTGCCTCTGCATAGAATGGATCCCAAGTTGGGCCAGTCACTGGATGGTTTTTCGTTCATTCTCTGCTCCAGTTTTTGTCCTTGGATTGCCTTTAGATAAAAACAATTCTGAGTCAAAAATTTTGAAGTTGAGTGGGTGGCTCCTTCCTTCAACTGGGGCCATGTCTATCTACTGGAGGTGTTCTCTTCGGGCTCCATATCCCCACTGTTGGCGATTTCGACTAAGGTCATCCACATTGAGTTCTGGGGACCTTTCAGATCCCAAGTCTCTGGGACTTTCTAGAGATTTCTCCCTCCTTCCACTCCTGCAGCTGCACATTTCCATTCATTCTTTTGTCTTTCTGGGCTACTCTCAGGTACCTTCCCATAACTGATCCTGTTGTCCCTTCACCCCTTCCCAACCATGTCCCTCACTCCCTCTACCTCTTGTAATTACTTTGTCCATCCTTCTAAGTGGGATTGAAATATCAACACTTTGACCTTCCATCTTGTTGAACTTCTTATGTTCTGTAAATTACATCACGTGTATATTGTTCTTTTTGGCTAAAATCCACTTATCAGTATATATTCACATACCATACACGGTATATAGTTCAGTAGTATGTTGACTAGTTTGGAATTAGAGGTAAACATCTAAGCCTCCAAGTATGAATACTATTGAATTTGTGTAAGAATCAAAGAAATGTCACTGTGATTTTCTGTTTTGTCAACAAAATACAATTATATTCTCTGTTATTGGTATTTGACATTCAGAATACCAGTGAATTAAATACAATATTAAACACTACTAATAAAATTTGGTCAGAAACACTATATCACATAGAGAATTAATTCATTGTTGTGCCTGGTATCAGGTTCCACAAAACTCACAAACATATCTTATGAAGCCTAATGATCTGAGATATCTTAACCAATTTTGAGCAAATGGTAAAAAAGCTATTGTGTTCCTTGTTATGGTAGTTTATCCTGTCTGACATATGAAGAGAGCCTGGATATCAAGTCCTTAGATGGTGAAAGGACTTCTATTTCTCTGAATTATTCTTCTTAGAAAGCTATAAATTAACCTCTAAGATTTGGAAACTTCAACCCCAGAAATGTAAGCTTCAGGGCTCCAAAACCCACAAATATGAAATGAAGGGGGATTGGGATTGGTGTTATGTCATGACTCTGTCTTTTATATAAGAATACCTCTCTATATATCCTCAGAAAATATTTAATTAGTTGTTAGAGAGATCCAGATATCTTTATAGGGTGGAGCACATCTTATGTATCACCACAAGGTTAGTAAACTCTCATAAATTCTATAGTCTATTAACTTTAGCCCAGTGACCTCCCAAAGGCTGTATATCAACAAACCAGAACTGGGTTGTAGGGATGGTGTTATCCATAGCAGTGGGGCCTGGGCCTCCCCATATTAATTTTCAGTCAACCATATCAATTCTCACCCAGCTGGATCAAACCATCAAGAAAATCTCTCAGCAAAAATTTCCCTGGGATCCAAAAAAAAAATTTTAATATAAAATAAAAAGAGTATGATTTAAATAAATTTGTAGTGCTCAGGTATATACCCCCCCTTTTTTATTTTATGAAGATATTGATTTAAAGCTCCATGAACCTCTTCCACAATACCTTGTCCTTAAGAATTGTAAGAAATTCCCTAAGCTAGAACAAAGAAGAAATTTCAGGCAGGAATCTAAATCTTAGGCTAGAACAAAGACATAGGCTTCAGGCATGAAAATGACCTTGGGCTAGGACAGGGAAGTAGGCTAAAGATATTCTGATCATCCTGATAAGTCCTTAGAAATAGTGATCACAAGAATGATCAGGAGACTTTGTTTATTGTCCTGTGTGTTCTTTGCCTATCTGGGTTTCTTGTCTTGTTTGTTCCTTGACTATTTGCATCTATTGTATTGTTAGTTCCTCAACCTAGAACTGACCTTAATACTTGCATGTAATTTAAACAGTATAAAATCAAAAGAGAAGGAGGAGGGATAGGATAGGGGATTAATGGGGGGCCATAGGGAAAGGGGATAACATCTAAAATGTAAGTAAATAAAATATTGAATTAAAAAAGAAAAATATAATAATAATAATAATAATAATAATAAAAGTAAATTTCTCAAAGGTAATTTTTATTTGAGAAATCTCCTAATTAGAATTCCTTGTAATAACTCTAAACTTTATTCAGTTAACAACCAACACTGTTCATTACACAAAGCATTGTGGAGTCACGTCAAAGTCATTACAAAACACAAGACAAAACCATTAAGCACATAATATTCCATCTATACTGGAGTTTGGTAAACCAATATGTATATCATTATATTATTCTCTTACACCCCAATCAGAAGGTAATAATTGGCACTTTATTAAAAATAAATTAGGCAATATTGTCTCCAATTTGGCAAGAATCTTAGACTTTGGGAATTTTTGCAGGGCCTTGTAAAGATTAAGAGTGGAAATAAAGCACTTGGAAAACTTAAGTACTCCCCAATGCATCACAGTGTTATTGTTGTTAAATATTTTCTCATTTTAAAAAACCATTTTAGAGTTTTAAATAGTTTAAATTTAGAGTACAAATTTAAGATATGGTCATAATAAGAAGAAGATTTTGGAAGTTGCAAAGAAGGTTAACATAGACAAATAGCTATTTCATGAATTATCAAACCAAAAATATACTTGGGTTTAAACCTGTGTCTGTGAGGAAGTGAAGTGAAATGACAGATCAACCTGACACTCCTTATTTTGTAAGCCATCTTGCATGTCAGTATGCTTGGTGAATGCATAAAATCTGAGGTAGACTTGGGACCAAAGAAAATAACATGTGCCTGTAGCACTTGCAATAAGCAAGAGGCAGGTGCTCCATTTACCCTTTCTTCCCCACGTGGGAAATAAGTCTGCAAACCCTTTATACCTGGAAAGGTGTGCAGATGCTCCCAATGAGGGAATCTCTTTTTAATCACTCCACACATCTGGGTGTTGTGGTGTCTTAAATGTTAAGGTAATATTGACCATACAAATTAAGGAAGCGACAATGTTGGAGATAAGAGTAGAGAAAAAAAATCAGCCATTAGAGATGCCATAACACTGAACCAACGTCTGAATATAATAAAGAGCAAAGATAGCCCATATTTATAAGAAAAATTCACCATACAAGAACAAGAAAACCCATATTAGAAAATGTGGATTTTCTTACATGTAAGTCATTTTCTTTTATTAAAAGCTGCTGAAATAGCATTTTAAGAGCTGGAAGGTATATTATGTTGACTAATTCCATCATTTTTGCACTTAAATGTAATTGCACAGTCATTTTTAAATATGTTTCTAAAATAATACTTGGACACAGTAGGAAAGTTTGAAAACAAAAGAAAATGTAAGAGAAACGACAAAAATAAATTTTATGTTCAGAACACTGGGAGTGTATAGCACTTTCTCATATAAACTGGTATTTTCATTTTAGAAATTTTACTATTATAAATTCTAGTATAATCACTAAAGTTCGTGCATTAACATTTTGGGTACTGACTACATAATGGACTATGATATGTAACTGTTGTCAGAGCCTCTATTTTAGAATGGAAGATGCCAAGGAGCAGAGTTGATGTTTTACTCTAACATACCTGATATTTATGCCTGCAAATTATATTAATCTTAATGTCTACTGTCTTATTGATGGTTAATAAGGATAACTTACTTACAGAGAATTATTAACTCTAATGTATAAAGAACTATCAGTTTCTTGAGAGATAGTGCCTAAGATTTCTCTAAAGATGTTGGGCCAAATAATTTATCGCTAAGTTAATAAGAATGAGTAAAAGTGAATTTCCTATGCTAATTGAGGAAATTTCATTTTCCAAATAAAAAAGTAGCATCATTTTAAAAATATCATCATGAAGTTGTTTAGTTTTAGGTTATACATGCATATTCCTTTCACTAGTTGATGATTTGATTACTTTATATTCTTAATTTAGTAAAAATTACATCCTAGGTTCTTAAATAGCTAGCTAAGCAATTTATACATATAGATATTTGTAATTTTACATTCCTGGATCTCCATATCACCTGAGATCTTGAAAGAGATTTTTACTTCTGACCTATGGAAACACTAGGTCAGCATTCAGATGATGCATGGTCATAAGAAAGAAGAAACTAGAGCTTTGGGCAAGTTACATCAACACAGGCTGGCAGAAGAACTTATAAATTTAGGAGAATTCAAATGACCTATAATCACATTATTTCTAGGAAAAGCAACCAACAAACTTCCCACCTAGTTCTGCTAGCACCGTTTCCATATTCAAAATAGGTCGACAGTGAACTTAATCCAGATTTTATTCCTTCTTGCAACAAATTCTAGAGGGAATGATGGCGGCCACAGTGCTCTGAAATATTCATGTTCTGTACAAAACCAACTCATGACCAATGTCAAAAACCATGAACTTGCTGTGGGGTCAGGGCCAAATCCTTATTTGAGAAAACATTGTAGCACAATAGGACCCTTAAAGCTCAGCTACCAATGAGTTGCAGTGTTCTGGTGAGAGTGGGCAGACATGTCCCCTAGATTTCTGAGAGGAGATGGGAACCAAGGAAACAACTATGAAAGAATCAAACTTAGGCCAAACCTTCCACTTCCTGCCATACTTAATGCCACACTTAATTTTCTCTTTGAAGATTGAAGAACTAAGGAATTTTCAATTGTTAAAACCAAATATACCTGTGGGGACTCAATAAATTACAATTTCAGGGTTATTATTATTGTTATTATTTTTGATGTTAGCTCAAACTTTATTCTAAACATTTTTTTCTGTTTTTTTAATTTTCTTACATTTTTATTGAATATTTTATTTATTTACATTTCAGATGCCCATCTTCTTTCCCCATTTCCCCTCCCCAGAAACACCTTTCTCATACCCCCTTCTCCTTTTTTATTTTATACCATTTTAATTACATGCAAGTATGAAGGTCAGTTCTAGTTTGAGGAAGCAGCAACTCAATAGATGCAAATAGTCAAGGAACAAGCAAGACCATAAACACAAATAGTCAAAGAACAAGCAAGGCAATAAACAAAGTTGCAACACTCTTGACACTCTCCTGATCACTGTCTCTAAGAGCTTATCAGGATGACCAAAATATCTGAGCCAACTTTCCTGTCCTAGCCCAAAGTCATTTTTATGTCTGAAGCCTACATCCTTGTTCTAGCCTAAGATTTAGATTTCTGCCCGATTACTTCTTCATTCTAGCCTAATATTTAGGTTCCTGCCTGAAATTACTTCTTCGTCTGAAGTCCACTTCCTTGTCCTTGACCAATGTCAGATTCTTGCCAAGCAGCCCCAAAATCTCTCCATCTCTCCCCCTCTTTTTATTTCATAAACAAGACTGAATTTGTCTTAGGTTGTTCTGCCAAAAATGCCTTCCTTACCTGCCGTGGAATATGAATTGTCAAATGTAATGCACTTCTGCACAGAAGTTAGCAGTTAGACATGAGATCTTCCAGAACATACTGACATAGAGAAAAATCACCAAATTCTTTGAATCAGCAAATCTATAAATCAGCTTCTTTTTAGCCTGTATTCTGGGACAGTGTCTTATGATCGCAAATATTGGTGAATCATTACAACAGGGACAAAAGAATTAGTTTATCTATGATTTTTTATGTTATCTGTTATTCATTCATATCAGCTTAAGTGTTTTTAATATCAGGAAAAAGGTAAAGTTAATTGTGCTCTTGGATTGAGCAAGAGTTAATTTTAGTTTTTAACCTGATTAGAACTAGATCAAAAAAAGAAATGTCCCTTTGCACATCTGACTGTGAGTGTACTTCCTGGAAGAACTGACTGAATAGAGAAACTGGCCTTGCAGAAGGGTAGCTTCTTTGATCATTATCATTACCCCAGATAAAAAGTTCTAAAAGAAAGTGTATGCTGCCTTTGCTTTTCTGGTTTCATCCCTGTGGTTACAAGCTTCAACTGTTGTGCCAGTTGCAGTACCTGATCCCAATCTTTTCTCACAATCAAGGTTGGATTTTTGTTTTGCTTTAAAATATGACCTGAAGATCAGCCACTTTCCAAGCACCTCCCAATCCTTCACCAGCATATTAAGATTGGTGAGATTCCAAGACTAGGCAGCTCCTGGAATCTCTAATTTTCTTGCATGCATAATTGTATGTTCTAATCTCATGCATATTATTTGTAATATATATTCATCTATAGGTTCTGTTCCTCTTGAGAACCTTGAATAGCTTATAGGCTCTGAAACTGTCATTAATGGAAAGAAATCAGTTATGGGAAAACATTGTTCCATGTCTGGGCTGGATGTTAAGATGTTCGTGTTGAGCCTGAATTAGTGCTAGAAACAAAGGGAAAACTGTATTTAAGGATCAAAGGAGCCAGGTAACAGAGCTTCAGTTGGTGAAAGATAAAAGTGAAAAAAAAAATAAAGAGAATTGAACTATAACCGAAAGCTTAAAAGGCATATTAATTACTCATGATACTATACATAATAGATTAAATATATAAACAGTGATCTACAACTATATGCAAGAATTCCAAACAATCTGTGAATGCTTTGCTCTCAAAGAGGCACAACAGTCTGAAAGTGTGGCCAAAATTTCCAAATAGAAAAGGAGGAAAAATGTAACTTCACAGCAAAGAGAAATGAGAATTCCCTCTGTCAGGAAGAACCTTCCCTCAGTTGGATCACCATGAGGAAGCAGAAAAAATTAAACTGAGGGCTCATCTGCAAAATGGCTGGCAAACACATCATGAAGATCATTGCTATGTATCTATTTCCTCTATGTAGTACCACCCTGCTCTTAAGGGAGGAAGCAAATTTATAGTGCTAAGGAGATATTTAAAACACTAGAAGCTACTGCTTAAAATGTCAACTTGCCTTGTAATATTATCTGAGCAGTAACAAGTAGTCAGGAGAAAAAAGACAGTCCCACTGACAAAGAGGCTGAAAGTTGTGCAGAGGAATTAGCTTTTAAGTGGTATCTGCCTCTGTGTCATCATGCTCTTGTCAGGGACCCTTCACTCATAAATCAGTAAACTCACTGCTTCACGAAGCTATATTTGAGTGGAATTATTTCTTTACTCTGCTATTGATGTCTTTCCCTGGCATGAACAAACATTTATTGATGTCTATCCAGAAAATAATCTAACAATAATCACCAAACCAATGGGTATCTGAGAAACTCCTATAGAATAGAGAACCTAGTTATTACAATAGCTAAATATAATGTAAACTTGATTGGCTTCTGAAACTAAAATGAATATTAGATAAAATGTGAAGAGATAAAGTAACTGCTAACTGTAACTAATAAAAGGTGCTAATGTTACATAATTTGCCAAAACAAATAGTGTTGTAAGTTTTTAACATTACAGAAGTCAATATGGACTCAGCACTGAGTTTGCAACTTTATGTGAATATCACCTATTGGAAAGTAATTTTATTCAAAACCCTGCTTATGATTTCAACCTTGAAATCTGGAGTTTACCCTTTAAGCTGAACTTAATTTAAATGGTGTCAGGATATCTTCATAGCTTCTACTGAACTGAGTCATACCTGTAATCAGAGACAGCATAGGAAAATTTTCCAAGATGCTGGTCAAAAATTTAAAAATTGACTTACATTTAAGTGTATAATATGCCTACACACTCTGAAATAATGAAGTCAATGCTGCCTACTAAGAGAGAAAAAAAGTGTATATGTGTGTGTGTGTGTGTGTGTGTGTGTGTGAGAGAGAGAGAGAGAGAGAGAGAGAGAGAGAGAGAAGGAGGAGGAGGAGGAGGAGGAGGAAGGGAGGGAGAGAGAGAATCTCTACTAAACCTTGACAGACTCTTATCACTGTACCAAAGATAATATGTATTACAACTACAGGAAAAACTTATATATAGCATTTGATTCATTATTCTACAAATGATACAAAGCACAAAGCAGTATGTGATAGGTCATATGGAAATGCTGGAACATTTATATCAGGACCTTGAGACTCTAGGAGAGTTTTTGAGGCTAAGGAATAATGGGACAAGTCACTAATAACAATGAACATTTTTAAAAAAGAAAATAGTTCAGCTCTGCACCGAACCTACCTCCCAAAACCCAGACGAGGCTGGACTACCAGGAGTTCTAACAAGCCCAGGAGTGTAGGTGAGTAAGCCAACACTCCCCCCCAACAAAAACTGGGAGTAATTTGGGACCTGCTAGAAAAAATGAACTCCTTCATGGCCAGTGGCACAGGACCCTTCCTGTCTGCCCCTGTGCCTGGAGCAGCCCTAAGGCATTAGCTCTGCATCCAACCCCCCAAAACCAGAAAAGGCTGGACTCCCACACATGGACACATAGGAAGATAGGATAATAGGATCTCAGGATCTTGTACGCACCAGGATTTCAGGAGTCCAGAAGCAGCCTGACTTTCAGGAGCTATCACAATCAGAGTCTCAGGATCACAGAGACAGCTAGACCCTAAGGAGTTCTGACACAGTCAAGATAACAGGACAGACATGCTCAGTCAGAGTGAGTGAAGGTAGCACTAGAAATAACCAGATGACAAAAGGCAAGCATAAGAACATAAGCAACAGAAATCAAGGTTACTTGGCATCATCAGAACCTTGTTTTCCCACCATAGCAAGTCCTCAATATCTGATGATACCAGAAAAGCAAGATTCAGATTTAAAATCACTTCTCATGATGGTGATAGAAGACTTTAAGGATATAAACAACTCCCTCAAAGAAATACAGGAAAGCACATGTAAACAAGTAGAAGCCCTTAAAGAGAAAACACAAAAATCCCTTAAAGAAAATACAACAAACAGGTGAAGGAATTAAATAAAATTATTAGGTACATAAAAATGGAAGTAGAAACAATAAATAAATCACAAAGGGAGACTACTCAGGAGATAGAAAACCGAGGAAAGAGGTCAGAAGTCATGGATGCAAGCATCACCAACAGAATACAAGCGATAGAAGAGAGAATCTCAGGTGCAGAAGATACCATAGAAAACATTGACACAACTAAAAAGAAAATACAAAATTAAAAAAAAAATCCTGACCCAAAACATCCAGGAAATTCAGGACACAATGAGAAGACCAAACCTAAGGATAACAGGTGTAGAAGAAAGTGAAGATTCCCGACTTAAAGGGGCAGTAAATATCTTCAACAAAATTATAGAAGAAAACTTCTATAACCTAAAGAAAGAGATGTCTATGAACGTACATGAAGCCTACATAACTCCAAATAGACTATATCAGAAAAGAAATTTGCCCCATCACATAATAATCAAAACACCAAATGCACAAAACAAAGAAAGAATATTAAAAGCAGCAAGGGAAAAAGGTTAAGTAATGTATAAAGGCAGACTTATCAGAATTACACCAGAATTCTTGCCAGAGACTATAAAAGCCAGAAGATCCTGGACAGATGTCATATAGACCCTAAGGGAACACAAATGCCAGCCCAGACTACTATACCCAGCAAAACTCTCAATTACCATAGATGGAGAAACCAAGATATTCCATGACAAAATCAAATTTACACAATATCTTCCCACAAATCTAGCCCTAAAGGATAATAGATGGAAACCACCAACACAAGGAGGGAAATCATACCCTAGAAAAAGCAAGAAAGCAAGAAAACCAAAGGAAGATAGCCACACAAACATAATTCCACCTCTAATAACAAAATTAACAGGAAGCAACAATCACTTCTCCTTAATATCTGTTAACATCTATGGACTCAATTCCCCATTAAAAAGACATAGACTAACTGACTGGATACATAAAGAGGACTCAACATTTTGCTTCCTATAGGAAATGCCCATCAGAGACAAAGACAGACACTACCTCAGAATAAAAGGAAAACATTTTTCCAAGCAAATGGTCCCAAGAAACAAGCTGGAGTGGCCATAGTAATATAGAATAAAATCGACTTTTAACCAGAAGTTATCAAGAAAGATAAGAATGGATACTTTATCCTCATCCAGATGAAATCAAGATTTTCATCAAGATGAAATCTCAATCCTTAATATCTATAAATGCAAGGGCACCCACATTCATAAAAGAAACTTTACTAAAACTCAAAGTACACATTGCATCTCACACAATAATAGTGGGAGACTTCAACACCCCTCTCTCAGCAATGGATAGATCATGGAAACAGAAACTAAACAGAGATACAGTGAAATTAAGAAAGCTTATGAACCAAATGGACTTAACAGATATCTATAGAACATTTCACCCTAAAGCAAAAGAATATACCTTCTTCTTAGCATCTCATGGATCCATCTCCAAAACTGACATATAATTGGTCACAAAACAGGCCTCAACAGATACAAGGCAATTGAAATAATCTCATGCATCCTATCAGATTACCATGGACTAAGGCTGGTCTTCAATAATGATACAATCAATGGAAATCCCACATACACATGGAAACTGAACAATGTTCTATTTAATGATAACTTGGTCAGGGATGAAATAAAAAAAGAAATTAAAGACCTTTTAGAATTTAATGGAAATGAGGAAACAACTTACCGAAACTTGTGGGACACAATGAAAGCAGTGGTAAGAGGAAAACTCATAGCTCTGAGTGCCTACAAAAAGAAACTGGAAAGAGCACACTAGCAACTTGACAGCATACCTGAAAGCTCTAGAACAAAAAGAAGCAAATACACCCAAGAGGAGTAGACAGCAGGAAATAATCAAACTCATGGCTGAAATCAACAAAGTAGAAACAAAAAGAACTATACAAAGAATCAAAACCAAGAGCTGGTTCTTTGAAAAAATCAATAAGATAGATAAACCCTTACCCATACCAACCAGAAGGCACAGAGATAGGATCCAAATTAATAAAATTAGAACTGAAAAGGGAGATATAACAGCAGAAACTGAGGAGATTCAAAAATTCATCAGATCTTAATACAAAAGCCTATACTGAATGAAACTGGAAAATCTGGATGAAAGGGACAACTTTCTAGACAGATACCAGGTACCAAAGTTAAACCAGGACCAAATAAACCATCTAAATTGTCCCATAAAGCCTAAGGAAATAGCAGCAGACATTAAAAGTCACCCAACCAAAAAAAGCCCAGGTTTTAGTGCAGAATTCTCTCAGACTTTCCAAGAAGACCTAATACCCATTCTCTTCAAACTATTCCGCAAAATAGAAACAGAAGGAACACTAGCCAATTTGTTTTATGATGTCACAATTACACTTATTCCTAAACCACACAGAGACGTGACAATGAAAGAGAACTGCACACCTATTTCCCTTATGAATATCAATGAAAAAATACTCAATAAAATTCTCACAAACCAAATCCAAGAACACATCAAAACCATAATCCACCATGATCAAGTAGGCTGTATCCCAGGAATGCAGGGATGGTTCAATATATGGAATCCATCAATGTAATCCACTATATAAACAAACTAAAAGAAAAAAACCACATGATTATCTCACTAGATGCTGAGAAAGCATTTGACAAAATTGAACACTCCTTCATGGTAAAAGTCTTGGAAAGAACAGGAATCCAAGGACCATATGTAAACACAGAAAAAGCAGTATAAACCAAAACAGTAGATAACATCAAGCTAAATGGAGAGAAACTTGAAGCAATCCCACTAAAATCAGGGACTAGACAATGCTGCCCACTCTCTCCCTATCTTTTCAATGTAGTACTAGAAGTCCTAGCTAAAACAAATAGACAACAAAAGGAGATCAAAGGGATAAAAATTGGAAAGGAAGAAGTCAAAATTTCACTATTTGCAGATGGTATGATCGTATACTTAAGTGACCCCAAAACTTTCACCTGAAAACTCCTAACCCCACAAAACAACTTCAGGAAAGTGGCTGGATATTAAATTGGGTCAAACAACTCACTAGCCTTCCTCTACTTAAAGGATAAGCAGGCTGACAAAGAAATTAGGGAAATGACACACTTCACAATAGTCACAAATGATATAAAACACCTTGATGTGAATCTAACCATTCAAGGGACAGATCTGTATGACAAGAATTTCAAGTCCCTGATGAAAGAAAGCAAAGAAGATCTCAGAAGAAAGAAAGATCTCCCATGCTCACGGACTGGCAGGATTAATACAGTAAAAATGGCCAACTTTCCGAGAGGAATCTACAGATTTAATGCAATCCTCATCAAAATTCCAACTCAATTCTTCAGAGATAGAAAGAGCAATCCTCAAATTCATTTGGAATAACAAAAAAACCCAGGATAGCAAAAACTATTCTCAATAATAAAAGAATATCTGTGGGAATCACCATCCCTGGCCTCAAGCAGTACTATAGAGCAGTAGTGATAAAAAAGAAATAAACAAACAAAAAAACAAAAACAAAAAACAAACAAACAAACAAACAAAATAAAAAAACCCTGCATGGTGATGGTACAGAGAAAGGCAAGAAGATCAATGGAATAGAATAGAAGACCCAGAAATAAACCCACATACCTATAGTCACTTGTTCTTTGACAAATGAGCTAAAGCAATACAATGGAAATAAAGACATTTTTAACAAGTGGTTGAACTGGAGATCAGCATGCAGGAAAATGCAAATCTATCCATTCTTATCTTTTTGTAGAAAACTCAAGTCTAAGTAGATCAAGGACCTCCATATAAAATGACACACTAAAACTAATAGAAGAGAAAGTGGAGAAGAACCTAGAACACATGGGCACAGGGGAAAATTTCCTGAACAGGACACCAATGGTTTATGGTCTAAGATGAATAATTGACAAATGGTATGGAGGTAGAGAAAGAGGAACACTCGTCCATTGTTGGTTTGATTGTAAACTTGTATAACCACTCTGGAAGTCAGTCTGGTGGTTCCTGAGAAAATTGGATATGTTACCTGTGGATCCAGTGATACCACTCCTGGGCATATACCCAAGAGATGCTCCAACATATAACAAGAACACATGCTCTACTATATTGATAGGAGCCTTATTTATAATAGCCAGAACCTTGAAAGAACCCAGATGTTCTTCAACAGAGGAATGGGTATAGAAAATGTGGTACATCTACACAATGGAGTATTACTCAGCTATTACAAATAATGAATTCATGAAATTCTTAAGCAAATGGATGGAACTAGAAAATATCATCCCGAGTGAGGTAACCCAATCACAAAAGAACACACATGGTATGTACTCACTGAAAATTGGATATTAGCCCAAAATCTCACAATACCCAAGACATAACTCACAGACCACATGAAGAACAAGGAAAAGAAAGGCCAAGTGTGGGTGCTTTGGTCCTTCTTACAAGAAGGACATTCCCTCCCAGATGCAATCACCATATGCAAACATTGTTGTGGCTGTCCAGAAGTGAATGCTGACAGAGCATGATATTCCTGTCTCTTGAGAGGCACTGCCAGAGCCTGACATATACAGAGGTGGATGCTCACAGATAACCATCAACCTGATCATAGGGTTCCCAGTGTAGGAGTTAGAAGACTGAAGGAATTGAAGCGGTTTGTGGCCCCATGGGGGAGGTCGACAATACCAACCAACCAGAGCTTCCAGGGGCTAAACAGCCAGCCTAGGAACACACATGGAGGGACTCAGTTCTCTAGCTGTATTTGTAGAGGAGGGCACTGTTGGGCATCAGTGGGAGAAAAGGGCCTTGGTCCCTTGAAGGCTGGATGCCCCAGTGAGGGGAAATTCGAGGAAAGGGAGGTGGGTGTGGGTGTGTGGGGGCATACCCCCATAGAAATATGAGGAAGGAGGATGGATTAAATGGTTTCTGGTGGTAGGGAATGGGGAAAGGGGATACTATCTGAAATGTAGATCAATACAGTACCCAATAATAAAAAAAAAGAAAAAGAGAAACAAACAAACAAACAAACAAACAAATAATGGAACTGGCTATATGTGAGACTCTTTAGCAGCAATTTAACATTACTCTTATTACAGGCATTCCTTATAATTGTCAAGGACAAGAGACTGTGGAATGGGCCCATGGAGCTTTGAAATAATATCTTCTTAAAATACAAAATGGGGAGATATAACCCTGTACACCACAAATTTATTTAAATTGTATTCTTTTTATTTTAATTTTAAAGTTTTTTTTTGAATTTGTATGCCAAAGGACTTTCTGCTGAGTGTCTATAGCAAGTTACAATGAGGCATACTTATGCATAGGTGAAAGGGAAGGATCTACTTACTGGCATAAGTCATGATCCTGATCAGGTACTAAATATGGGGAAGAGGGCATGTTTGTGTTTTTTTCTGCAGGATGCTGAAGGAGCATGGTGGCTGCAAGTGTGATGGGTGAGATATGCTGATGCCGGGACAAAGAGTGATGCTGACCTGTAAGCTTGCTAAGTGCCCTGATGAGTGTGACTGGGAAGCTGTATTGGACATAAGTTCCTGACCCACCATTGCTTACCTATACCTCTGATGGGACAAGCTGCCTCTCCTGAAGTTCTTAGACCTTGTCGAACAGAGAATCAGAAAGAGAAGCTCTACTGCCTCTTGTACTGTTATCGAATGTGAGAAGTTACTTGGACTCAATCATATACTGGAATAGAAATCAATCCAATAGTGGAAATGTCTTCATTTGGAAGTCTGGTTCTAGGCATTTTCAGAGACATACATGGAAATTAGCTGTAGTCCTCTATGATGTTATGTTAGCAAGAGATAAAGTTGGGGCAGGATCTGGATTTCAAACAGTTGTTACCACATGTGTTTAGGCTCTTTTAATATTCAAGTTAAAAATACTTCTGTTTCTTCTATAGTTTTAATGTAAGTTTCATTGATTGTTCACCTTCTAATTGTGTTTGTGTTTTGAAATCCAGCATGTCAGTTATGGAGGTCTATCAACCAGGTTTTGTTTTAGTGCTCTGAGTATGACAGAACTTTGGTATTCTAAAAATAGCTTGCAAATACTGGAAGAAATGAGTCAGGCTTTAAGCAGAAGCAAGAGTGTAGTGGGCTTAATTATTGCTGGTATAACAGCTTTAATTACATTAATTGCTAGCACCACTGCTTCTGAAATTGCTGTGACACAAGAAGTTAAGACAGCTACGTTTGTTAATCATTTAGCAAAAAATGTTATTAATGTGTTGAATATACCAGAGGATTTAGAGTGGGATTTGGAAGAATGAATTGATGCTCTTTATCCTATTCAAATTACTGGAAGGAAGTACAGAATTTAAGGGTAGGTAGCCATCTTGAATGTCATGTCAAATGCAATAGGATTCATGTTAGTTCTACAGCTTACAATGGTAGTCATAATTAGGAAGAAGTTTACTGACATGTGCTGTGTATTTGGAATAATTCTAACACCTCTCAGAATTTTTTAAAGATATATAGGCAGCTTATGAATTTCAAGACTGCTGCTTTGCTGAGTGTTGATTCTATACATACTGCAGATAAAATCACCCATGGCAAGATATCAGTATTCCTATTTTGGTTAAGCTTCAAAAATGGTATGCATAGCTTGATCATGCTAATCCTTTTTGTCCTGGGCATACTTTTATTCCTGCCCATTGTGTTAAAGCTTTTACTCAACAATATCAACATTTTGCCAGTCAAGTACACAGCTTGACCCTGAAAATGGACCCCCTCAGAAAGAGTTATTAAATTAACAAGCTGGCAAGCCAAGGATGAGTAAGTTTCCTTACAGAGCCTAAGACAGATGTGCAGTGCTTTTAATAATGCATATTCTATGACAGGTAAGGAAGGCATTCTTGTGAGAATGACCTAAGACAGCCTCAGTCTTATTAATGATATAAAAAAGATGGAGAGGTGGAGAGCCTTTGGGGCTGTTTGGTCAGAATCTGACATGTGCCACAGACAAGGAAATGGGTTTCTTGGCAGGAATATGACATTGGTCAAGGACAAGGAAGTAGGTAGGCATCGGCAGAAATCTGACAATAGGCTAGAAGAAAGAAGTAATTTCAGACAGAAATATAAATTTTAGGCTAGAACAAGGAAGTAGGCTTCAGACATGAAAATGACCTTGGACTAGGACAGGGAAATAGGATCAGATACATTGGTCATCTTGATAAGTCCCTAGAAACAGTGATAAAGGAAGTGTTCATGTAATTGGGTTTAATGCCTTTCTTTTTGACTATTTGTGTGTATTGTCTTGCTTGTTCCTTGACCATTTGCATCTATTGTATTGCTAGACCCTCAATATAGAACTGACCTTAATACATGCATGTAATCAAAACGGTATAAATGCATAAAGGAGGAGGGGGATGGGATGGGGGTTCTGGGGGGAGGGAATGGGGAAAGGTGATAACATCTGTATTGTAAATAAATAAAATATCCAGTAAAAAGAATTAATGTAGTTACAGAAATTAAAAAAAAAGAAAAGAAATGATCTAAAATTCACTATCTGTTCTGATCCATTTAAAATATTCAGTAGCTAGCTAAGTTATTTTAGTCTATTTGGGACATTATTTGCCAGTATTGATTTCATCTTTTTTTGCCATAGTCAATTTTGTATAGATAGTTGCTCAATAATTAATGCATTTAAAAATCAATACTTGACAAGGACAGAAGGAAATTAGTATGTTTACTGATTCAAAGCATGTCTATAAAAATCAATATCAGAATTAGACTGATGCTGTTAGTGAAGAAAAAAATTTGAAAAAAGTTATTTATTACTTGGTTTTTGCTTGTTTAGTAATATTTACATTTCTGAAATAATTTATAATCACATTACGTATGAGTGTCCTATATATGTACTATATATGTATTAGAAAAATGGCTTGACATTTTTCCATTGAACATTTTAAATTCTACCTAACACTGGGATTGATGTAAATTTTTCATTCTAGAAAAACAAAAAGAAATGTCTATATCATGGTAGGTATTACTCAGAAATGAACTAGATGTTTAACTTTTAAAATAGTATTTATTTATTTATTTATTTATTTATTTATTTATTTAGATTTGCAACACTGTTCTCAGTTTCCTTGGCTGACTAACTGTAGATCAGACTGGCCTCAAACTCACATAGACCTGACTGACTCTGCTTCCTGAGTGTTAGAATTAAAGTCATGTGCCACCACTGCCCAGTCAGCTGTCTGTTTTTTAATGAGATTTCATCACCTTCTGAAATAGTAATGTGGACACAATCATGCCACAATTATCATAGTTTACTTTACAGTTACATAAAAAGGAAATAATATTCTATTCAGTTCTATTACTTGTTTATAAATTTAGTGACTTAAGCAAATATAAGTAAAGTATTAATAATTGAATGAATAATATTCTGTGAACATGAATTTTAAACAATGGAAATATGGAAGAGCTGAATTTAAATTCTAGCAACTAGGGTGAGAAAAAAATATTTATGAAACAGAATATTAACTTGTAAAACCTTAAGTAAATTCTGTAATGGATTTTTTTTTAGATGGCACAATATGCTATAATAATTTGGTCACCTCAGTTTTTGCTATAGAACAGTATTCTAATCAGGACATAGAAACAGTGGCTCATAATTTGGGACATTTTTATTCAGTGGTATATATTCTAAGGTATATTTCTAGGATATTTGAGAGGGCATATATACTGCTATATGTTCATCATATATGTACACATATATGTACATATCATATAGTTACATAACTATTAAGGGTGTTATTAATCACACTATGAATATTTCTTCTCTGTCAGTGAAATAAATTCTTGAGAGGTAGCGGATGGATATAGCATTTTTTGACATGGATCATGATATACAGAATTGTAAAAGGTTAGGATAACATGACTGGATGGTTCTAGTCTATTTCTGCTTCTTTCTATATCTCAATAACAAAGGCTACTTCAAAATTCTAGCTTTAACTATGAAATCTCTGATTATGAAACCTAAGTCCAGTACAATTTGATTAGTGCTACAGTTGAAGAGAGTTAGCACAATTAGTAGAAGTCAGCTTGAAATATGGGGAAGTGCTAAATGTTACACTTCACAGAAGAAATACAAGCCCTCAACCTCTAATTCAGCAGCAGTGTCATAATCCTTAAGTTTCCAGTCTCAGAGGTCATCTCTAATTCTGAATTAAATTAGATGGTTCAATTACTTGTAAGAATGAACAAGTGTCTCATAATACATGAAACAACTCATCTGTTCTTTCAACAGCGGGATGTAATTTAGACCCTGGAAAATTTTTTAAATGTAATTTTTCATAAATTCTTATACTCTGATTTCAGAAAGAAATTTTACATGTAGAGAAAACAGACTTGTGTGTCATTTTCTTCTTGGGGCATATAAATTCAAATGCAAGCTTGTGCTGACTCTGCTTCTGTGTATCTTCTCTTCCTATTTGCATTCACTGAAAGGTACTTACCAAAAAGAACCAGAGAGAGAGAGAGAGAGAGAGAGAGAGAGAGAGAGAGGAAGGGGAGGG